>NC_068441.1:30647381-30860272 GCF_023373465.1 Oncorhynchus keta
TAAGACTATAATGTGTGATGTCCAAATAAATAACTCTGCCAATTTGCATGTTTGAGTGTGTGTGTAACATGTAGTGCGTATAGCCTTAATATTCATCATTGTAATCAATATCATATCACCATCATAGTTGCATCATAATTACCTTTAACATCATTGAAAAACACATCCCAGCATTTCCATAGCAATTGACGTTTCATATGATCATGAAAGAGACCTTGCATTACTCTAGAAACGGCTTCACTACAGTACAAATGTATCCCGTACTATGTTATTATTGCCCAATGTCCCTATTTCGATTTCTTCCCCTTGCTTGTTGTAAACATATATAATCTTGTAGACAAATACATAAAAGATAGAGAAACACATTAAATTCTAAAACAGTTTGACAATAGAGAGGGAGAGATGAGAAGAGAAAGAGAGAGAAGAGCGAGATCAGGTGTGTGTGTGTGTGTGTGTGTGTGTACAAGTCCGAATGTGTAAGCAAGCATGTAGTTGAGTACGTGTGTGTTCATATCCACTTCATAATATTCACATAATGTTGCAAACAACAACGTAAGCAATAAAAACATCTCAATTAATGACGCACCAGAAAAGCCCTGAGTCGTATTTATAAGGGCACACCGTAGCAAAACGTTTTGCAATGGAAACCAAGTAATCGGTATTTCTCATTGAACGCTAGTTCCGGTAGTCCCTCCCTGTTTAAGTTTGTTTTCTACTGTTTGGTGCCTAAAGAATACAACACCGGTCAAAAATTATCTGAGATATTGTACCAAACCTAAAAAGTGATCAAATATTACTGCACAGGGGGAGACCCACTTACGTTCTCTCTACCCTACTCTCAATCCACACATCTACAATGGTCACGATGAGCAAGAGGCTTTACGGTTTCAGTGAGCACTTTACTACACCTAGACTGATATGGGGAGTGCTGCTGACCAGACCACTGACCAACCAGAGGCTGATGTTTGTGTCTGCCTGGGCTCTGAACGGTTCTGTCTCTGTTCTGGAAGCCAATATGGGTCACGGGGTCCAGGACAAGCCAGTCTTTGTCCCCCTCCACTTGGACACAATGTGAGGGGGAGGAGGGGGGCGGCCCCTGGAACACCATGAAGCTCCAACAAACATTCCACTGGGCCACATCATAGTCTGGAAAACAATCAGTCTGTTTAAGTGTCAGAGAGAGAGAGAGAATTAGAGAAGGAGAGTGGGGTAGGGAAAGGGTTCAGTATGAGGAAAGGGGATAGGACAGGAGGCTTCTATTAAGTACTAGTTGGCCTGGAAACCGGTTTACATAAAAGTGCCATCTCCTGCAGCAATGGGCTATAATTCTAATCCGTAATCAGCATTGTCAGAGGAGCCAACTGGACATTGGGTCTGGATTGGTCCATCTCTCCTTATACGTGGATCAGGCGTGTGCATGTTCATCTACAGGCCATAATCTCCATTTATGTATGTACAGTAGAATAATAGTGAAGACATAAAAACTATGATATAACATATGGAATAATGTAGTAAAAAAAATAAAAAAGTTGAACAATCATATGTTATATTTGATTCTTCAAAGTAGCCACCCTTTGCACACTCTCAACCAGCTTCATGGGGTAGTCACCTGGAATGCATTTCAATTAACAGGTGTGCCTTGTTAAGTCTTTTGGGATAGGGGGCAGCATTTTCACTTTTGGATGAATAGCGTGCCCAGAGTGAACTGCTTCCTACTCTGCCCCAGATGCTAATATATCCATATTATTATTAGTATTGGATAGAAAACTCTGAAGTTTCTAAAACTGTTTGAATGAGAAAAATCCAACCAGGAAGTGGGAAATCTGAGGTTTGTAGTTTTTCAATGCTTGGCCTACCAAATACAGTGTCTATGGAGTCAAGTTGCACTTTCTACAGCTTCCACTAGATGTCAACCATCTTTAGAAACTTGAATGAGGATTCTACTATAAAGGAGGGGCTCATGAGACCTGTTTGAGTCAGTGGTCTGGCAGAGTGTCTCAGGCTCGTGATGCGCGCTCCCGACAGAGTTAGCTCTCGTTCCATGGCTTTTCTTCAGGCATAGGAATTCTCCGGTTGGAACATTAGATGTTTTATGTTAAAAACATCCTAAAGATTTATTCCATACATCGTTTTGACTTGTTTCTACGACCTGTAACGGAACTGAGTTTGTCTCGACGAAGTGCTCGCGCCTCATGAAGATGGATTACTGGGCTGAACACGCTAACAAAAAGTGGCTATTTTGAAATAAATGGACTTTATGAAACAAAGTAATTAATTAAAATTAATTAAACTGAGATTTTCGGATATAAATATGCACATTATCGAACAAAACATACATGTATTGTGTGACATGATGTCCTATGAGTGTCATCTGATGATTATCAAAGGTTAGTGATTAATTTCATCCATTTCTGCTTTTTGTGACTCCTATCTTTGGCTGGAAAAATGGCTGTGTTTTTTTGACTTGGTGGTGATCTAATATGTTGTGCTTTCGCTGTAAAGCATTTTTGAAATCGGGCACGATGGGTAGATAAACAACTTGTTAATCTTTAATTTGCTGTATTGGACTTAATGTATGAAAGTTACATATTTCTAAAATATGAGAGGTTCAAAAGTTGTGGAATTTCTTTCCTTCTTAATGCGTTTGAGCCAATCAGTTGTGCTGTGACAAGGTAGGGGTGGTATAGTTTTGTACTTTTTTGGGCAAGCCACCACTTATTACAGTAGCTGCATGTTTAATATAGGCCAGTCTTAACTAAAACAATAGCGTTACGTTTGGCAACAATAGCAAGCCTATCAGAGATATCGTGACAAGATCCTGAGGCCAAGAACTGAACCACACACCTAAGTGTGCAACAGAACAGTATACTGTGTACACTCAGTTGTTTTTAAGAAAGTTCAAATTAAATTGTTGAAATCATAGCCTAAGTTTGTGTCCCGGATTCCTGTTTAGTAGCAGTTAGATGCTAGCCATCATGAAAACGGAACAGGCCAACGCTAGCAGTGCTAGCCCGCTAGCCCACTTGTGTTTTTAAATCCACGGATGGGCACAAACACATCAGGTGTAGAGTTCGACCGATTAATCGGAATGGCCGATTTCAAGTTTCCTAACAATCGGAATTTTTGGACGCCGATAAAAAAAATATTTTTTTACACCTTTATTTAACTAGGAAAGTCCGTTAAGAACACATTCTTAGTTTCAATGACGGCCTAGGAATGGTTGGTTAACTGCCTTGTTCAGGGGCAGAACGACAGATTTTTACCTTGTCAGCTCAGGGATTCAATCTTGCAACCTTACGGTTAACTAGTCCAACGCTCTAACCACCTGCCTCACGAGGAGCCTGCCTGTTACACGAATGCAGTAAGAAGCCACGGTAAGTTGCTAGCATTAAACTTATCTTATAGAAAACAATCAATCATAATCACTAGTTATAACTACACATGGTTGATGATATTACTAGTTTATCTAGCGTGTCCTGCGTTGCATATAATCGATGCAGTGCGCATTCGCGAAAAAGGACTGTCGTTGCTACAACGTGTACCTAATCATAAACATCAATGCCTTTCTTAAAATCAATACACAGAAGTACATTTTTAAACCTGCATATTTAGCTAAAATAAATCCAGGTTAGCAGGCAATATTAACCAGGTGAAATTGTGTCACTTCTCTTGCGTTCATTGCACGCAGAGTCAGGGTATATGCAACAGTTTGGGCCGCCTGGCTCATTGCGAACTAATTTGCCAGAATTTTACGTAATTATGACATAACATTGAAGGTTGTGCAATGTAACAGCAATATTTAGACTTAGGGATGCCATCCGTTAGTTAAAATACGGAACGGTTCTGTATTTCACTGAAAGAATAGTTTCTGGATTCTACCATATTAATGACCAAAGGCTTGTATTTCTGTGTGTTATTATGTTATAATTAAGTCTATGATTTGATAAAGCAGTCTGACTGAGCGATGGTAGGCACCAGCAGGCTCGTAAGCATTCATTCAAACAGCACTTTCATGCGTTTTGCCAGCAGCTCTTCGCTGTGAGTCAAGCATTGCGGTGTTTATGACTTCAAGCCTATAAACTCCCGAGATTAGGCTGGTGTAACCAATGTGAAATGGCTAGCTAGTTAGCAGGGTTCGCGCTAATAGCGTTTCAAATGTCACTTGGAGTAGTTGTTTCCCTTGCTCTGCATGGGTAACGCTGCTTCGAGGGTGGCTGTTGTCAATGTGTTCCTGGTTCGAGCCCAGGTAGCAGCAAGGAGAGGGATGGACAGTATAGCCTATACTGTTACACTGGCAATAATAAAGTGCCTATAAGAACATCCAATAGTCAAAGGTATAGTCAAATACAAATCATAGAGAGAGAAATGGTACTATAATAATTACAACCTAAAACTTCATACCTTGGAATATTGAAGACTCATGTTAAAAAGGAACCACCAGCTTTCATATGTTCTCATGTTCTGAGCAAGGAACTTAAACTTTAGCTTTCTTACATGGCACATATTGCACAGAAATACAGTGTAGATATTCTTAATGTTGTAATTGACTATTGTAGCTTGAAAAGGCAGATTTTCTATGGTATATCTACATAGGTCCACTATCAGCAACAATCACTCCTGTGTTCCAAAGGCACGCTGTGTTAGCGAATCCAAGTTTAGCAGGTTAAGAAGGCTAATTGATCATTAGAAAACCCTTTTTCAATTATGTTAGCACAAATGAAAACTGTTGTCCTGATTTGAGAAGCAATAAAACTGGTATTCTTTAGTCTAGTTAAGTATCTGGAGCATCAGCATTTGTGGGTTTGATTACAGGCTCAAAATGGCCAGAAACAAAGACTTTCTTCTGAAACTGGTCAGTCTATTCTAGTTCTGAGAAATGAAGCCTATTCCATACGAGAAATTGCCAAGAGACTGAAGATCTCGTACAAACGCTGTGTACTACTCCCTTCATGGAACAGCGCAAACTGGCAACTCCGGGATGCTGGCCTTCTAGGCAGAGTTGCAAAGAAAAATCCATACCTCAGACTGGCCAATAAAAATAAAAGATTAAGATGGGCAAAAGAACAGACATTGGACAGAGGCACTCTACCTAGAAGTCCAGCAGATTACATCGCAATCCACGAGGAGACTGCGTGGCATGCTGACCACCTGTTATGTGAGTGTAGCATCAAAAAGGACCTTGTGGCTGGAAGGAGACAAGGTAAATTGGCTCCTTGCAACATATTTTCATAAAACCACACCACAAAATATATATCTTCGCTTATATTTAGCAGAGTTACCTTGTCCTATGGATATCCACACAGTTATCAAAATTGGCAAGGTGGTGTAAGCCTACACAAAAAAATACTATTTGAAGTGAATCTAAAAAATATCCAATGGAATAAATGAAGGAACTGCTTTTCAGATTTTGCTTAAAGGTGTCATGGGAATTATGACTCCCACTTTGGTAGTCAATTCTTACCATGCCCATTTACTAAAATGGGATTTCCTGCATATATAAACTAGTTTTTGTTTTCAACATTCATCACAGGTAACAAATTCTTGTTTTTTTATTCAAACAGTTGAGTATGTGTCTCCTAAGCCAACACTTCAGTATCCTTGTCACTTCAGAGTGCTGTGTGTGTACACAATTATAGTAATTTTACAGATGGCAGAGAAAAGCAGAGCACCAGTGTGGGACGATTACATTGAATTGGCACCAGGGAAAGCGTGGGGTCTTATTTGTGTTAAAGATGTAAACATGGGGTCAACAACGGCTATAAAAAAAATAAAAAATAAATACCACCAACCTATGGAATCTCCTTAAGAACACTGACCTAAAAGCCCATAAGGAACCAATGAAGAAAAAAAGAGAACGCAAAATCTTCAAGGAAAAAGACGTCGTAGGCTACAATCTTAAAACGTTTTAATAAAAACAAGAAACATGGCAGGACAAAGACCCAAGAAGATGGACGAAGCAGTTACTGAGATGATTGCCATAGCAGCGGATTACTCTTGCTGAACCCCAGTACAGGATCAATGATGAACAATTCCATCAAACAGAAATGCTAGATAAAACACAAAGGAGTTGTGATGAAAGTGAATAATCTGATAGCACCAGTGAATGCTCCACACATGGCATTCACATCTGACTATTGGTCAGTCCCTGATGAGCCTTACTGGACATTTAATTGACAATGTCTAGACAAGAAAGCATGTTGTGCTGAATGTCAAGATTATGACTGGCTCACACAGAGGAAACAACAGAGATGTTTTGGACCATGTTGGAATACTGGGAAATCCACACAGAACGTGTAGTGCTGGTCCTCAGGGACAGTGGGGGCAAACATGGTGAAAGGTAGGAGACTATCGGACTTCAGCTACTGACACCCTACAGCTTGTAATCAATGATGGACTATCCAGTCAGAGAGCTGTGCTAGACATTATTGCCATGTTGAAGAGCTTTGCAACTCATTCTGTACTGGCCAAACAGAGTCTGGGGGCCATTCGGGAGGAGCGTGGCCTTCCAAAACACAGCATCAACCAAGCAGTTCAAACACAACACTACTACATATGTTGCAGAGGATGTTTGAACAGAGGCATGCACTGAATGTATGCAGGTGAATGCGGACACATCAGCAGTTTGTCTGCTACACAGTGGGACGTAGTCTCTTTCCTAATTGAGACTCTCGCACCTATGGAGGAGGTGACAGTGGAGATGAGCCACTCCAATGCCACAGCCGCATGCATCATCCCCAGTGTGTCGGTGCTGAAGCTGATGCTGCAGCAGGTGGGTTCTTCCACTCAAGGCATCAAAACTTTACGGAACACCATGTTGGACAGTCTGACAAGGCAGTTCTCGAAGGCCGAGAAGACAAAGTGCATGGTGCTGGCAACTGTCCTGGATCCACGTCACAAGAGCTATGCCGTCACCTCAGGGACAGCACTAGAGAAAGCAAAAGTGGCTGAAGGAGGAATTTGACCTAAGGAATCCAAATCCCAGAGCCACAGCAGAAGGGACTAGAGAAGGAGGACCCAGATCCAGATGGAAAAGGGCAAAGAGTCCAGGTAGACAGCCTCTACGCTAGAATCCTTGGAAGCCAAGAGGGCAGGGCTGAAGTCCAGTGCAGAGTTGGAGCGTTACCTCACAGAGCCGGTCATTGACATAAAGATTGGCTTGCCTTTGAAGTGGTGGAAGCAGAATGAGGACAGACTTCAATTACTCGCGACACTGGCAAAGAAGTTTCTGTCCCCCACCTTCTTCGGTCCCAAGCGAGAAAGTGTTCAGTGAGGTGGGGATGATTTATGATAAGCGGAGGAGCAGACTGACAGGGGAACATGCAGACAAGCTCGGTTTTCTGCTTTACAACTTAACTGGGAATATTGAAGACTCGTTAAAAAGGAACCACCAGCTTTCATATCTTTGCATGTTCTGAGCAAGGAACTTAAACGTTAGCTTTTTTACATGGCACTTTCTCCAACACTTTTTGCATTATTTACACCAAATTGAATGTTTCATTATTTATGAGACTAAATTGATTTGATGTATTTAGTGTTAACTCAGTATTGTTGTAATTGTCGTTACAAATATACACATATAAAATAAATGTAGGTCCTCCAATACTCAATACTCAGTATTGGCGTTGAAAAATCATAAAAATCGCTCGACCTCTAGTTGTAAGGTTAACCATTTTGGTTACCTCGAGGCAGCCCACACTCATTGAATATGAAACGATAACAAGTAAAACCTCTCGTGCATGACTTCATTACTGAGCGCAAAGCTGATTGCATGTTCTCACTGAAACATGGCTGTCAGACTGTAGTGCTGCTCCTATTGAAGTCTCCCCGTGGATTACAGCTTTTCATACACGATCAGAAAGGGGAAAGAAACAGACAGCCTCTGTTTTTACTAATGCTCTCAGCTGTAAGGACATTTCATTTTGTGACTTGTGTTTTGAGCATCCGGCTATATTGTTTAAATATAAGCCACCAGTACTGGCCATAACCCTGTATGCATAACCCTGTAACCCACCAATGCACTGCCCCACTTTATTTACCAATTTCTCTCAACTATTGTCCTTAAGGACTATGATAAAATCATTGTGTTGGACGATTTTAATATTCATGTTGACAAAAGCAACTGACTCTTAGGCCATTGAATTTATGAATCTTTTGAGCTCTATGGGACTTTATCTAACATGTTACTGAGCCCACCTACAAAAGCAGCCATACTCTAGACCTGGTTATTACCAAGGGGCTTTCTATGGACCTATCCTCTATTGTTGATTTTGCTTTATCTGATCACCACGGTGTATTTTTTACTACATTGTTGTCCATAGAACAGGGTAATACTGAACGCAGTAAGAAACGCCATCTTACCTCTGAAGTTGCCACAGATCGAGTGTATGAACAATACTTCACCTATTCTGCCTTCATGGTGATTCAGTTGAACTTTTATTGCAAATTAAGGGAAATCATTGATGCCGTAGCTCCAGTAAAGTAGAAAAAGGTCACATCTAAAACAGAGAGCCCCTTGGATGAGTTTAGTTTAGTTTATTTTATTTTTACAGGGACAGTGCACATTAATCAACGTTTCAGTAAAAGTGCCGGTTTTAGCCAGCCGGCTAATTTTCAACTGCAGTCCCTGGGCAGGTTATTAAAAACAATTACAATATAGACAATAGCACCATACACATAGCAACATAGGACAAGCAAGACATAGCATACAGACAGAGCAACATAGAACAAAAAGCAGCAAGACAAAATTCATAAAAGTAACAAAGTGTTTCCACACCTCACAAGCTACAGACAACATGGAAAGCGGCAACACACAGCTAGGGACCATGTTCACAAATCTGATTGACCTTTAGCCATGTCTTCAAGCATTTTGTGAAAGTGTGATATGTGGTGCAGTTGTGTGTCTGATGGCAGTGTATTCCAGACATGGGAAGCTCTCACAGAGAATGCAGATTTACTAAAGGTGCTTTTCCTTAGGGGAACTATACAGTCACCTCTCATGGCAGACCTTGTGGATCTGCTGCCATATGTCTGGGTTTTCTGTTTAACAAAAATATTGAGTGGAGGGGGAGCCAGGCCATTAAGGATCTTGAATACAAGACATGAGTCGGTGTATTGCACAAGATTTTCCCAACTCAAGAGCTCATGTTTTCTAAGGATGTGACAATGATGATGGCTATTGGGCTTCCTATCAAGCACTTTGAGAGCCTGTTTGTAGACAGACTGAATAGGTTTTAATGTTGTACAGCAAGCTTGGGCCCAACTAGTCAAGCAGTATGTTAAGTGGGGGGGTATCATAGATTTGAAGTACAGTTTTGCTACCTCTGTAGTCAAACAATTTCGTATAAATCGGAAATGAGCTAGATTGAATTTAGTTATTTGAATTACCTTTTTCACATGCTTTTTAAAAGAGAGGTTGGAATCAAGTATGATGCCAAGGTACTTAAAATCAGATACCACCTGGAGCTTCTCCCCTGACACATAGACATCTGGCTCAGTAGCATCTGTTGCCCTCTTTGCGAAGAACATGCAAACAGTTTTTTTCACATTGAGATGCAAACACGAGTCACTGAGCCACTTTGTAACCTGGACCATTACAGTAGTGAGTTCTTGTGCAGCTTGTTGTTTGCTCTTTGCATGCACATATATCACTGTATCATCTGCATACATTTGAACTTCAGACCCAGTACAGACAGAAGGCAGATCATTAATGTACAGGCTGAACAGGAGGGGCCCCAGTATTGACCCTTGGGGCACGCCCACATCATAGCTACGAGTGGGCGACAGCTCATTGCTCACTCTGACACACTGAGTTCTGCCTTCAAGGTATGATTTCATCCATCTCAAGGCATCAGGGGAAAAGTTGAACTTGGACAATTTTGTGATGAGAATCTCATGGTTAACAGTATCAAAAGCCTTCCTTATGTCCAGAAACACAGCCCCAACAGCACCCCCTTTGTCCATCTTGGACTTCACATTTTCCAGAAGAAAGCAGTTGGCCGTTTCTGTGGAGTGTTTCGCTCTGAAGCCAAACTGCATGGAGTGTAATGTGAAAGGGCTGTTGTTGAGGTGGGCAATCAGTTGTTCTGCTACACACTTTTCAACAACCTTTGACACCACAGGTAGTATACTAAAGGGCCTGTAGTTACTCACGTCAGCAGGGTCGCCTGATTTAAAGATGGCCGTTATTATGGCCGACTTCCATACCCTTGGAAACACACGGAGACCAATAGATGTGTTGGTGACCTTAGTAATGGGGCCAATGAGTGACTCTTTGTAGTTTTTAAGAAAGGTAGAGTCCATCCCAAACACATATTTGGCTTTAGAGTTCTTTAGTGAGCTAATCACCTTGTTCACCTTTGACTCAGAAACCTCCCTTATGATGAAGACAGGTTTTTAGAGCATAATCTCGTTCTTTCATCAATTTCCAGATTTCTCCATTTAGCCAAGGAAGAGTGCTCTTTTGGCCAGGTTTGGATTTGATTTTCTTTAAGAAGCCATTTATTGTAGTCTGGATTGTGGATAGAAAAACCTGACTATCAGCTTCCACGTCTGTATAGGACAAGAGATCATTCCAGTTTATTCCCTTAATTGCTTTTTCAAAATAGTTTAATTCACTTTTAGGTATTCTGAGTTGATCCGGCTTTCTAACAGTAGAGAGGTTAAACCTGCTCTTAGACAGCTTTCTGGCTATAAGTGTCAGATTATGATCAGACAGCCCAGTAACCATATTGAATGATTTAGTCACTCTCTCTGGTTTATTACTGAACACCAAATCAATCTGTGTTTTAGAGCAACAAGTCACCCTGGTTGGCCCTTTAACTAGCTGTGTAAGGTCAAAGGTATTAGTGATCCGTTTGAGGGTTTTCCTACAACACTTGTCTTCATAATTAATGTTAAAATCTCCCATTAAGATGACCTCTTTCCCAAAATCACATTCCCTAAGCATGGTATTAAACTGATCAAAAAACACACTTTTGGTGGAAGGTGGCCTATACATTCCAATGAGGGTAAAAGACATTTGGGGAGACAGTGTAACGTTCAGGCCGATACATTCTAGTTCATTATCACATGACCACTCAATTTGTTTACATCGGATATGTTCTTTAATGTAAATCATCACACCCCCTCTTCCTTCAATCCTGTCTCTCCTGAAAACATTGTAGCCAGGCACAATCAAAGCAGCATATGGAGAGTGTTTATGGAGCCATGTCTCTGAGAGGCAGAGAAAGTCAAGGTTGGAGTCTGTGAGTAGATGTTGAATTTGATCACTTTTTGGAATCGAGAATGATTGAGAATGATTGACACATTGAAAAAAGTTAAAATTTCGATGTTTTCTGACGGTTGGGTTTAGGCCGTTTTGTTTCGTTTTGATTAGGGGCAGTTCGGTAGCGCAATTAACAATCCCTCCCGCCTGCACTGGATGCGGGGAACTAATTAAAATAGCTTGCGTACCAGAAGCAGAGCCGGGGATCGCATATAGCGACTCTGGTATGTTTGAAGAGTCAAAATCTATCCTGGAGCCGGGTGAGTCGAGAGAAACCATAGGACCATAGCACTCACCCACCTCCACAGCGGCGACGACCAGTGGACGAGGCCTTCCACTGCTCTCCACTCCGGTGCGTATCACTGGCTCGGTGATATTGAGCCCAGGATTGAGTTGTACATCCCCGGAGAGCAGGAGGGTAGTGAACAGGTAGTTTAACAGTTTCCGATAAATGTTGGACTTGTGTTTGTTACGCCTAAGCGGTTCAGTAGAATAAGGAGCGAGGTAGACTTGGCAATTATTCAGAACATTATGGTATGCTGTGTACTGTCCGCTCCCGTGGAATGTTGATATTCTCCGGTAGTAGACTGATTGTGTCATCCCAGCAAGGACGCACTGAGATTATCAGTAGAGCAGCTACATAACTGACAGTCATGGCAGAGTACTGGAGATAAAACGCATTATTGCGCTTTAACTCTTTGCATGAGTTACATAACTGGGATCGGCGTACACCTGATGGTTTAGATACAATTACAGCATTCGAATGAGAAGCGGCACCTGCCGCACCACCCTGTCTTCCATCCGCCATTTGCATAGGGTGTGAACCCTATGCAAATGAAACTAATCAATTAAAGAGAAAGTGCAGAAAGGCAGAGCGGAAGTGGAGAAAGTCAAAGTTGCAGGTCCATTATGATATTCTGAGAGAGCAACTTGGCATTTATATTAAGGAAATAAGAAATGCCAGATTGTCCCATTTTTCTAACTTGATCACTGTTAAATCAGAATAATGAGTGCTCTTCGACCATTGATGGCCTGATAAATCCTACCCCCCCCAAACTTGTGTGAACGGTCCTCCACATCTAAACGTAATGAATTGTGGCATATTTCAGAGAAGAGAACCAACATTAGACTGGGTATCAGTCAAGCACGACCCTATGAGAAGTTTGATGTGCGCTTGCCTACTACGCAAAGGCACTATGGATTTATTTCCCCTGGTTGACACAGACATGCTCAGGAAAGTGACATCAGAACTTAAGCATTCTACCTGCCTTCGATCCTATCCCCCACCACCTTCAAAACAGTTTTTAATTGCATATCTGAAGACGTGCAAGCCATTTTTAAAATCACTCCATTCCTAAGAAAACGTACTTGATTTTAAGTGCCAACTGTATATTTTAAAAAAATCCAGACCTGGTTTTCATGCCCACCACAGCAGACACAGCTTTAGTTAAAGTGGTAAATGATCGTAGAGCCAACAGAGACGCCAAACATCTCTGTCCTTGTACGCTTAGATTTAAGTGCTGCAATTGACTCGGTTGACCATGATTTCCTTCTGGACAGGTGGGATGGCTTCTCCGGTCTAGGACCTATGTAACTGGGTTGAGAGTTGAATCTCCCTTGGTGAACAGAACTCAGAAAATACATATCACATGTGGCGTTCCACAAGGGTTGATTTGAGGTCCAGTACTGTTCAGTTTATATTCTACCACTTGGCAGCGTTATCAGAAAGCATAGCATTGATTTCTTTCACTGCTTTATTGGTTTATTCTTTCAGTGAGAATTTCTTTCAGTGAAATACGGAACTGTTAAGTATTTTATTGAACGGGTGGCAACCCTAAATCTAAATATTGTTGTTATATTGCACAACCGTCAATGTTATGTCATAATTATGTAAAATTCTGGCAAATGAATTATGGTCTTTGTTAGGAAGAAATGTTCTTCACACAGTTTGCAACGAGCCAGGCGACCCAAACTGCTGCACATACCCTAACTCTGCTTACACCGAATGCAAGAGAAGTGACAATTTCAGGCACCGCATTGATTATATGCAACACAGGACAAGCTAGTTAATCTTAACATAATCACTAGTTATTTTATTTTTAAAAAAACTATCCGTTTAATGCTATCTAGCAACTTACCATGGCTCCTTGCTGCCTGTACTTGCGTAACAGTTGGTAGCCTGCCACGCAGTCTCCTCATGGATTGGAATATAAATCGGCATTGAAATCGTCCCTAATTAAATCGGCCATTTTGATTTATCGGTCGACCTCTATCATATTCAGCTACATTCTATATAATCAATACTTGGCACACATTGGTAAGCTAGTGGTTAGGGTTTTGGGCCAGCAACGGAAATGTTGCTCAATCGAATCCCCGAGCTGACAAGGTAAAAATATGTCTTCATGCCCCTGAGCAAGGCAATTAACCCACAGTTCCCCGGGCACCGAAGACGTGGATGTCGATTGTTGCAGGTCCCCGCACATCTGATTCAGAGGGATTTGGTTAAATGCGGAAGACATTTCAGTTGTACAACTGACTAGGTATCCCCTTTCCCCACAGCGGTCCCCTGATGGTGAGTATTAGAACCAGATGACAGGAGGAGTCTATGCATGTCAGTTCTTGTTTGGGGGTAACTTACCTCACCCAGCCCACTCCTTCCTGTGCACCAACAGCACTTCAAACAAACTGGCCTGTTTTAGCTTTTGATAAAAAGGCATACAGAGCATCACCCAACACTAATGAGTTGAGCGGACAGGAGTATACTAACGCTCCAGAGCAGATTTCACTCACAATACATTTTTCTAGCAACCAAGCAGAAACAGATTGCTCTCTGGTACATTTTACCCTCCTTTTTCTGCACACAAACTTAGCAGGAGGTATTTTAATTTTCATGTCTTGTTGGTGCATGCCTAGCCAATGGGAGCTGGGCTAGCTGCCTCTGATGTAGGCTGTATCTTGGAAGTAGAGAGAGAAGAGGGATACTTGTTAGGGCCCCTCTGTAAAAATCACATTCCTTAGGCACACAGAGCATCAAAAATATACAACATACAATGATGGCATCACACATTGTGACCTGCATGATCGGATTCTGCAGTGAATCCACAGAATATGCGTCCCAAATGGCATCCTGTCCGCTATATAGTGCACTTTGGGATGCACATCCAGACACATTCCTGGTCATTGGGATTGGCACCTCCAGGACAGAATAGTCAGAAGAGAAAGGAACCAGCAACAATCACATCTGGTCAGGCCTTCAGCTGTTAACAGGACTGAGCCCACAGCTTCCTGTGAGGTGTACCACAGGAATCCTGCAGAAGTTGAGGTTGGGTTAGTGGTAGGTGCACAGCTGTAGAGCTAGGCTATAGTCCTAGCAGTGCATGAGAGCACGTATGTGCTTTCTTAAAGGCACAATTTGAAGTTTAATTTCTGCTAAAAGGTATTGATTGGCAAAGCAGAATTGGGGGGGGTCTTTGAGTGTATTGTGTGCACTCAGTAAATCTCTGTGCGCATTGGTTGTTTGTAGATTTTATCCCGTGGTCATAGGCCTAGATATTTGAGATTGTAAGTGTATGTCACAGTGCACTCGCTGCTCTGGTGGTCCCAATGCTGTGGTATGTGGAGAAACTGGTTTGGAACACCTGTATAACAGAGGAAACTAGTCCAGAATAAATTGAAGTGGTCTGTGTTTTTGCCTTTCATATCCACTCACTAACAAGTCAGCAAACACATTTAAAGAGGAGTAGGATGTGTTCGAATGTGCTAGAAGATGACCGATTAATCGGCATGGCCGATTTCAAGTTTTCATAACAAACGCAGATTACATTGCAATCCACGAGGAAACTCACGTGACCACTGGTTACGTGAGTGCAGCGACAAAAGGACCTTGTGGCGGCAAGGAGCCAAGGTAAGTTGCTAGCTAGCATTAAACTTATCTTTTAAAAAACAATCAATCTTCACAATCACTAGTTAACTACACGTGGTAGATGATATTACTAGCTTAACTAGCTTGTCCTGCGTTGCATATAATCAATGCGGTGCCTGGGGCCACAGTGTCTCCTGACCCCTCCTGTCTCAGCCTCCAGTATTTATGCTGCAGTAGTTTATGTGTCGGGGGGCTAGGGTCAGTTTGTTATATCTGGAGTACTTCTCCTGTCCTATTCGGTGTCCTGTGTGAATCTAAGTGTGCGTTCTCTAATTCTCTCCTTCTTTCTTTCTCTCTCTCGGAGGACCTGAGCCCTAGGACCATGCCCCAGGACTACCTGACATGATGACTCCTTGCTGTCCCCAGTCCACCTGGCCATGCTGCTGCTCCAGTTTCAACTGTTCTGCCTTACTATTATTCAACCATGCTGGTCATTTATGAACATTTGAACATCTTGGCCACGTTCTGTTATAATCTCCACCCGGCACAGCCAGAAGAGGACTGGCCACCCCACATATGCTCTCTCTAATTCTCTCTCTCGGAGGACCTGAGCCCTAGGACCGTGCCCCAGGACTACCTGACGTGATGGCTCCTTGCTGTCCCCAGTCCACCTGACTGTGCTGCTGCTCCAGTTTCAACTGTTCTGCCTTATTATTATTCGACCATGCTGGTCATTTATGAACATTTGAACATCTTGGTCATGTTCTGTTATAATCTCTACCCGGCACAGCCAGAAGAGGACTGGCCACCCCACATAGCCCGGTTCCTCTCTAGGTTTCTTCCTAGGTTTTGGCCTTTCTAGGGAGTTTTTCCTAGCCACCGTGCTTTTACACCTGCATTGTTTGATGTTTGGGGTTTTAGGCTGGGTTTCTGTACAGCACTTTGAGATATCAGCTGATGTACGAAGGGCTATATAAATAAATTTGATTTGATTTGATTTGTTAATTTATCATCGAGTCACAGCCTACTTCGCCAAAAGGGTGATGATTTAACAAAAGCACAATCTTTGCACAAATGTACCTAACCATAAACATCAATGTCTTTCTTAAAACCAATACACAGAAGTATATATTTTTATTTAAACCTGCATATTTAGTTAAAATAAATTCATGTTAACAGGCAATATTAACTAGGGAAATTGTCACTTCTATTGCGTTCAGTGAAAGCAGAGTTGGGGTATATGCAATAGTTTGGGCCGCCTGGCTCGTTGCGAACTGTGTTTCTTCCTAACAAAGACCGTAATTAATTTGCCCGAATTTGACATAATTAGAACAGTGAAGGTTGTGCAATGCAACAGCAATATTTAGATTTATGGTTGCCACCGGTTCGACAAAATACGGAACGGTTCTATATTTCACTGACAGAATAAATGTTTCGTTTTCAAAATGATAGTTTCCAGATTTGACCATATTAAATGACATAAGGATCGTATTTCTGTGTTTCTTATAATTAAGTCTATGATTTGATAGAGCAGTCGGAGCGGTGGTAGGCAGCAGCAGGCTCGTAAGCATTCATTCAAACAGCACTTTACTGCATTTACCAGCAGCTCTTAGCAATGCTTGATTCACACCACTGTTTATGACTTCAAGCCTATCAACTCCCGAGATTAGGCTGGCAATACTAAAGTACCTATAAGAACTTCCAATAGTCAAAGGTATATGAAATACAAAATGGTAGAGAGAGAAATAGTTGACGTGTCATAATTCCTATAATAATTACAACCCAAAACTTCTTAACTGGGAATATTGAACCACCAGCTTTCATATGTTCTGAGCAAGGAACTTAAATGTTAGCTTTTTTACATGGCACATATTGCACTTTTACTTTCTTCTCCAACACCGTTTTTGCATTATTTAAACAAAATTGAACATGTTTCATTATTTATTTGAGAATAAATAGATGATATTTATATATTAAGTTAAAATAAGTGTTAATTCAGTATTGTTGCAATTGTCATTATAGCAAATATATAAAATCGGCTTCTGCTTTTTTTGGTCCTCTAATAAATCAGTATCAGCTTCGAAAAACCGGTCAACCTCTAGTTAGTGCACACTCATCCTCCTGTGTTTGTGTGTTTATGCCAAGCCTGGGTCAGGGCTGTGTGGGGTGAGTGCCCGAAATAGACAGCCTCTCTCTCACATGCTTAATGGACTCTGAGCACTACCTCAGCACAGAGAATGAACTTGCTGAATACAAATAAAAATATGTTTATCCTATAGGAGACACTGATGGAGCTACCCTCTGTCTATCAAATAAATACCTCGACCTACCTAAGCCTTCCCAGTAAACACTTTACCAGTCCATTTTCAATGAAATAACTGAGTAATTAATACATAATTTTTGGTCCTCAACTCTAATTCGATCATGAGATGAACTAGGACTCAGTAAAAAAGCAAGAGCTAAAAGAAAGTGAATTAAATGGTTATTTTATGAAAGGGGCAGTACAAAGTATAGTTTAACTTCCTTCTTTTCTCTGAGATGGGTTGGGTCTCACCTCCTACACCATGAAAACATTTACATCCCCTCACCGCATGTTAATAAGGCCACACTGGATTGTGCAACTCTCCTTTTTGAGGGAGGACTTTAACCTTTCTAGGGCAGGTGTTCTGCTAGCGGAACCCCTTAACAACATTCCGTTGAAAAGGCACGCGAAATTAAAAAATATTTTTTTGAAATATGTAACTTTCACACATTAACAAGTCCAATACAGCAAATGAAAGATAAACTTCTTGTTAATCTACCCATCATGTCCGATTTAAAAACTGCTTTACAGCGAAAGCACAACATTGTTAGATCACCGCCATGTCAAAAAAACAGCCATTTTTCCAGCCAAAGATAGGAGTCACAAAAAGCAGAAATGGATGAAATGAATCACTAACCTTTGATAATCATCAGATGACACTCATAGGACATCATGTCACAATACATGCATGTTTTGTTCGATAATGTGCATATTTATATCCGAAAATCTCAGTTTACATTGGCGCCTTACGTGCAGTAATATTTTGATTCCAAAACATCCTGTGATTTTGCAGAAATACTCATAATAAACATTGATAAAATATACAAGTGTTATTCATATAATTAAAGATAAACTTCTCCTTAATGCAACCGCTGTGTCAGATTTCAAAAAAACTTTACGGAAAAAGCATAATCTGAGAACGGCGCTCAGAGCCCAAAACCAGTTTCTAAAGATGGTTGACATCTAGTGGAAGCCGTAGGAAGTACAACTTTATCCATATCCCACTGTGTAGTCGGTAGGGCAAGCTTTGAAAAACTACAAACCTCAGATTTCCCACTTCCTGGTTGGATTTCTCTCAGGTTTTCACCTGCCATATGACTTCTGTTATACTCATACATCATTCAAACAGTTTTAGAAACATCAGAGTGTTTTCTATCCAATACTAATACGCATATATTATCATCTGGGACAGAGTAGGAGGCAGTGCACTCTGGGAACGCTATTCATCCAAAAGTGAAAACGCTGCCCCCTATCCCAAAAAGGTTGGGGAAGCCCTTCAACTATGTAAGTGGAGAAGGTATGTGCATCCTATTTCTTATATAGTGCACTACTTTTGACAAGGGCCAACAGAGCTCTGGTCAAAAGTAGTGCTATATGTAGGGAATAGGGTGCCATTTGGGACGTAACCGGTGTATCCATTAATATTGATGGCGTGTAGTGTGAATCATTCATGGCATGGTTTTCTTTGGACACTAAGGACATTTTGAAGAAAGGAAGATTTCCCTTTGGTCATTTAGAAGGTTGTATGATTGCAACTACACCACTTATGTGGGCGCAGTCGCTTAGGCAAGTTGTAAGAGAAACTTTCTCCTCCATTGGAAAATAAACTACCCTTCTCACACTATTGAGCCAAGTGAAACAGAGCCAAGCCACACTATACCGGGCAGGTCTGGCTATGCATCCAACATAGTTGCTGGAAGCATTCTGGAAAGGAAAAAGTGAAAAGAACAGCATGAGCCAGTACGGTTCAGGTTGTCCCCTATAGTGTGAATCAGGCATAAGAGTCAGGAGACACCATGCTGTTCTTGCGTGTGTCATGTGACCCCGTTTTGCTCAGTCCTCCCAAGTGTCAGGGCAGCACTTTTTTTAACATCCAAAATCAGATGACACATTTAAAGAAGGTATCTCACACCACATCTTAAATCAATATCACGAGGCATAGTAATACAGTTAAGATGTTATTCTGGTGCATTTTTTACATCCAATTAAGTTTTTTTTTTTTCTCCAGATGACTGACTAAATTTTACCTCATGGTTGCCATGTATAACAGACAGACCTAAACACACAATCCCACCCACCCACAAATACGATTTGCCCACTACAATATTGCGTTGTTGAGTGAGTGCGAGTTGGGTGTGCAAAACCTGTAAAGACAATACTGTAGATCGGTGCCTCGGACTGTCAAATACCTTAAAACGTGTATATCCTAGTCAGTTTTGAGACTGCGATACAATGAACTGGGAGTGCTTTCTCTAATGACTGGTTGTGGGTACTGATGATCGAAGCTACATGTTCTACACGTACAGTACTACAGCCATTCCATGTTTGCAGCAAACCATAGCATGTAGGCTAGCTATTTTGGGAAGCATGTTTATATCACTATTCATTACTAAGCCCATAATGTTTCTAGCTGACACAGACCTTCTCACATAAACGTAGGCCTGTTCATGTGGAGCAAGGAAATCCTGTGTAAAAGCAGATGAATTAATTTTTAAAGACAACAGATGGTGTCACATTGTGGACAGCATGCACAATTAACCCCAGCAGTCCAACTGTGGCTGGAGGGGATGTGACTAACCCGTTAGCAGAATGAATGAACTCCCTACTCATCCGCTGTACATGGACAAAATAATTGGCAAAGATCAAATATGACAGGACAGACGAGGGAACCCAGATGCACACACAGTAACAGGTGCACTTGGCAACAACTCCCCAGCTTGCTGCTGTCCTCACTCAACTTATCTGGAAAAACAAAGTTACATATATATTCCAGGAAAAAAAAGTCAACGTTTGGAGACGATAATGAGAAAAAGAACAAATGTCAGCAAAAAGAGCAGGGGAAGGAAGAGATATGTTCAAACCTCAGGCTATAGTGTTATGGCTCAAACCAAAGACTATATACCAACGCCCTAACTTATGAAGGAGCAGAGGTGTGCCTGGGGCTACAGATTCTTCATCAACACTGCAACAGTGTTGCTAGATGTGTGTATGGAACGATTTTAGTGCCAACAGATACTGTATTTGAATTCAATATTTATTTTGAAACTGAATTGAATGAATATTGCATTCAGTTTTAAAAATGCAATTTATGCTTAAATTCAATATGGTAAATACTGCATTAATTGTCTGTGTATCAAGCTTCCAAACTAATTTCAAGTTCACCAAAATTGTATATATTAAACTTCTCAGATGCATTCAGATTTCAAATTGAATTCTCTAAATTCAGATTAAAAATTTGAGACCACGTCCTGGTTCTTTGCAAGGAATTTGGTCTATAAGCTATGATAAGCACCCAACTTCCTACTTTTTAAAATTATTATTGCTACTACTATATTGCTGAAAGCTAAGGATCTCTGGAACATGACCATGCCTTCTGTTCCCCTCTGATGCTCACAGGAGGCGCAGAAGGGAGTGTGGCAAAAACAGTAATTTGGCCCTCTTAGCAATATGCAGTAGTTGAATAGGCGCGTCATAGTTATTCTCTATTGACTGACTGGGTTTCGAACCAGGTCTCCTGCATGTCACAAGAGTGTTAGCCCACTTAGCTAAAGCCCATAGGGATGGGATCACAAAGTTAATGTAAAGGACACACTGCTTGCTTAGGAAGTACCACTTCTCCCTCATTCAGCTCACTTTGAGCTTCAAACTCAGGACCTTTGCCTCGAAAACCCACATGAACGCCTTCCAGAGGTTTCGCAACCCACTGCACTATTGAAAAAGCCTTTCTTCAATTGACGAGGGGTTGCACTTCAGGCTGATGAGTGAGTTTCATTTACCTCCCAGTGACCCCAGAGGTTGAGCTGAGTGAGTAACTTGTCTGAGAGCTGAAAGGTTACATTGTCCCGCACACAGGAGACTTGGGTTAGAACCCCATCAGTCAAACTGACATCTCCAGGTCTCAGGCAAAATGGTTGCTCATCACATGCATGATCATCAAGACACCTCATAGTCCCATAAAGCTCAGCTGGTAGAGCATGGCACTTGCAATGCCAGGGTTGTGAGCTCGATTCCCATGGGGGACTAGTACGAAAAAAGCATGAAAATGCACTCACTACTGTAGGTCACTCTGGTGTGTGTCTGCTAAAGGACTTAAGTGTAACTGTATAATGTTGCACCCTCATGAAATGGGGTGCACAGATCCTTCCGTCACAGAAAGTGTTGTTGTGCAGGAGGACTGAGTTCAAATCCAGTCAGCTATATTGGTGCCATGATCTCTAAGTATGATGTTAAAAAAGGGGTGAAACGTAACTGAGGTCTGAGAGTTGTTAGTTTCCTGTACTCAGCCCTATGGGCTTTAGCTAAGTGGGCTAGCACAGTCTTGTGACATGCAGGAGACCCGGTTCGCACCAAGTCAGTCACAAGAGAAAGATTAATTAGAGAGTGGAAAAGTGATCCTTAGAAGGGCTATTAAACCATTTCGTAATGGGGACCAAATTGATGTATTTGTCACACTCCCTTCTGTTGTGTCCATAGAGGGGAACTGAAGCCTTCAGTAATGGGGTCATATTCACTTGTAGCCAAATGTATAGGAAGAAAATAAATTAAACATGCCACATTGGCTTCAGAAACCTGTTTAACACAGATGGTTTCATTTTATCTGTTCTCCTTTACCTCTCCTGGCTGGCAAAGTACCAGGATGTCGTCTCTGGTTTTGAATCAGAATTTAGAGAACTGCATTTGAAAACAATCTGAGAAGTTTAATATATGAAACTTTGTGGTCAACTTGAAATTATAGTTTGTGAACCTGAGAGACAATGAATGCAATATTTACCATATTGAAAATGAAGACAAATATTGAATATCAGTATTTAATTCACATTTTTAAGCTGAATTAAATATTCATTCAATTCAGTTTCAAATCGTGAATCAATTTATGAATTCAATGATTCAATTTATTCATTACAAATTCTAAAATATTACAGTACATTCAAATGCAATATCTAAATACAAATAAAAAAACATTGAATTCAAATAGTTTGTTGGCAGTGAAATCGCTCCATAAGTGTGCATGCATGGTCGCGGTCATCAATTTAGTAGCATTTTCCATCAGCAATGTACGCGGCAAAAAGGCTCGAAACAAATTTGCAAATGTCATGAATCAGCTAATTAAAAAGTTGAGTTCAAGTCAACAGATCTGGGAGAGGCGGCATCGATTGAATCCCTGCCTGTATTTAGCTGGCTGTGCACACATTGCTAACACAGAACACATGTGTTATTGAAAACAAATGTGGGAGGATTGCAAAGTATCCATGCGTATTGGCTAGCAACTGATTCAACAATAATCACGAATTAGCTCTTTCCTGACGCCAAGGCAAAAAATCCCGTTTTCAGAACCACAGCGCGCGGCCTCCAACCTGCCGATTCCCACGCTGTGTAGTAGGCTAGCTGGATAATAACTGGCTCTATAACGTTAGCGACATTTGTGGTCATGCACTATAGTTAGCATACCTGATGAACAAGTGCTATGCAGGTAATTTGGTAGTACCAAAAAAGTGGAAACAATTCGAACGCTCTACTGTTAGCTAAGAAATAACACTACGGGAACTTACCTAAATCATCCATGGTGGTAGCAGAAGGAATCGGCGCTACAATATGAACGAACCGGGCCGGTTGTCCTTTGATTCGATTGTCGGTAGCTCTACCTACACTGTGGCTTCTATATAGAAATTCCAGTAATCTGAATGCATTACAGAAGTTTTCAGTTAGCTGCTTCCCTGCTACACTCAACAATAAAATGCAGTCATGGGGACAAGCAGCTCACCCCCACCTGGAGCCTTCAAATTTACCAGTAAGAAAAGTCTGGCTGCTGTACTTAAACTTTTAGTTATAGGCTGCCATCTAGCGGAAGTGGGCCAACTCGGTATGTTTAGAGGAAATCAACAATGTGGGATTTGTTTTTCGGTGAAATGAAAGACCCCACCACTTGTTTTGAGGTCTTTATTTCCAATTCCAAATTACACAACAATGTCTCTTAATTGGATATGTATAACCTATCTATAAACTGAAATCAATTGTAGTTGCATCTCGTCCATGTACAGGTTACCCGATCATGTTTCACTATTCCCCCCAACCTATGATTGAACAATTGGCATTGCGTCAGAGGTGATCATCATGGAACGATTTAAGAATTCGAAAATGCGTTCTAAAAATCACGTTACTCCATATATCCACAATAGCAAGTGAGGTCAACATAATTGATTTATATTTCTTTATATTTTATAAAGTCAACGTATCATTAGCCTTGTCAATATAATTTAGAAACAGTGGAGACATTGGTGTAATACCAATCATCAGCGAGATAAGTTTAAAAATAATAATTCACAAACTAAGATATCGAAGACTACACGGCCTAGGCCGAAACTGGTAAGTGGTGCTATCTGGAAAATGATGTGTTGTAGCCTGGTAGGCCTATCGGAAATGAATAATTGATTAGCGCATGTGTGTACAATATTGCAGTTTTGAAACTAGTAACTGCAGAACACTGTGGTATTTTGGACGCAGTAATTGCAGAATAACTGCACTTACACCGCAAAATTACTGCAGTAAAAAAACGTATTATCTTGGATGCAGTATGTGCAGCATGTAGTTATACTGCACTCTGACTGCAATCTTTTTTTGTAAGGGTAATTCTTCACCAAGTAAAATCCAGAACGAGGTCTGTCCTTTGAATCTGACTGCATAACCATTTGATGCATTTTCCAATAATGTCACACAGGCCAAAATAATGCCCCCCAAAAATCCGAAAAAGACTGACAACCTTCATGAGCAACACCAGCGACTCCTTGTGGATAATGACAGTTACCTGGTTGCCATCCGAAAACAGAAGGAACACCTTGCCAATCTGGACACCAAGGTACAGTATGGCCAATTAGAATGACTGTTGCTAAATAATAGTAAAATGGCACCGGAGGGGAAGGCTGCCATCTTACCTGCTCTTAATAACCAACCATGCAATTTTTTTTTTTCGCATTGTTCGTAACTTGTTTTGTACATAATGTTGCTGCTGTCTCTTATGACCCGAAAAGAGCTTCTGGACATCAGAACTGCGAATGCTCACCTCAAACTGGACGAAGAGTTCTTCTTCAATGAGTCGGATGGGAGGAATATAATACAGACACCTGACCAGGCCCATATCCCCATTATTCGCTGGAGAAGGTAACACAGATTTCGCGGAAAGAGATCAAGGTGCCTTGTGAGGATCATGCGACGAGTGGCTAATCTGCACTTGCCTTCCGTCCTGCTAGCTAACGTTCAATTGCTGGAAAATAAATGGGACGAACAGAAAGCACGTTCATCCTACCAACGGGTCATTAAAAACTGTAATATCTTGTGTTTCACCTCGTCTTGGCTGAACGACGACATTAAGAACATAGAGCTGGCGGGTTATACACTCTATTGGCAGGACAGAACAGCAGCCTTTGGTAAGACACAGGGCAGGGGCCTATGCATTTATGTAAACAGCAGCTGGTGCACGATATCTAAGGAAGTCTCGAGGATTTCTCGCCTGAGATAGCCAACATCTTATCCTGAGATACTCTATCTACCTAGAGAGTTTTCATCTGCATTTTTCGTAGCTTTCGACATACCACCACAGACGAATGCTGGCACTAAAAGCGCACTTAATGAGCTGTATACGGCCATAAGCAAACAGGAAAACTCTCATCCAGAGGCAGCGCTCCTAGTGGCCGGGGACTTTAATGCAGGGAAACTCAAATCTGTTTTACCTCATTTCTATGAGCATGTTAAATGTTCAACCAGAAGGGAATTTTTTTTAGACCGCCTTTACTCCAGACACAGAGACGCATGCAAAGCTCTCCCTCGCCTTCCATTTGGCAAATCTGACCATAATTCTATCCTGCTGACTCATGCTTACAAGCAAAAATTAAAGCAGGAAGCACCAGTGACTTGGTCTATAAAAAAGTGGTCAGATGAAGCAGATGCTAAGCTACAGGACTGTTTTGCTATCACAGACTGGAATATGATCCGATGGCATTGAGTACACCACATCAGTCACGGGCTTTATCAGTAAGTACATTGAGGACGTAGTCCCCACAGTGACTATATGTACATACCCCAACCAGAAGCCATGGATTACAGGCAACATTCGCACTGAGCTAAAGGGTAGAGCCGCCGTTTTCAAGGAGCTGGACTTTAACCTGGAAGCTTATAAGAAATCCTGCTACGCCCTCTGATGAACCATCAAACAGGCAACGCTTCAATACAAGACTAAGATCGAATTATACTACACCATCTCCGATGCTCGTAGGATGTAGCAGGGCCTACAAACTATTACAGACTACCAAGGGAAGCACAACCAAGAGCTGCCTAGTAACACAAGCCTTCCAGACAAGCTAAATATCTTCTATGCTCGCTTCGAAGCAAGTAACACTGAAACATGCATGAGAACATCAGCTGTTCCGGACGACTGTGTGATCACACTCTCCGCAGCCGATGTGAGTAAGACCTTTAAACAGGTCAACATTCACAAGGCCGCAGGACCAGACGGATTACCAGGACATGTGCTCCGAGCATGCGCTGACCAACTGGCAAGTGTCTTCAGTGACATTTTCAAACTCTCTCTGTCCGAGTCTGTAATACCAACATGTTTCAAGCAGACCACCATAGTCCCTGTGCCCAAGAACACTAAGGTAACCTGCCTAAATGACTACCAACTCACTCACGTCTGTAGCCTTGAAATGCTTTGAAAGGCTGGTCATGGCTCACATCAACAACATTATCCCAGAAACCATAGACCCACTCTAACTTGCATACCGCACCAACAGAGCCACAGATGATGCAATCTCTATTGAACTCCACACTGCCCTTTCACACCTGGACAAAAATAACACCTATGTGAGAATCCTATTCATTGACTACAGCTCAACGTTCAACACCATAGTGCCCTCAAAGCTCACCACTATGCTAAGGACCCTGGAACTAAACACCTCCCTCTGCAACTGAATCCTGGACTTCCTGACGGGCCATACCCAGGTGGTGAGGGTAGGCAACAACACATCCGCCATGCTGACCCTTAACACGGGGACCCCTCAGGGGTGCGTGCTCAGTCCCCTCCTGTACTCCCTGTTCACTCATGACTGCACGGCCAGGCACGGCTCCAACACCATCACTAAGTTTGCTGATGACACAACAGTGGTAGGCCTGATCATCGACAACGATGAGGCAGCCTATAGGGAGGAGGTCAGAGACCTGACCGTGTGGTGCAAGGACAACAACCTCTCCCTCAATGTGATCAAGACAAAGAGATGATTGTGGACTACAGGAAAAGGAGGACCGAGCACGCCCCCATTCTCATCGATGGGGCTGTAGTGGAACAGGTTGAGAGCTTCAAGTTCTTTGGCGTCCACATCACCAACAAACTAACATGGTCCAAGCACACCAAGACAGCTGTGAAGAGGGCACAACAAAAACCTATTCCCCCTCAGGAGACTGAAAAGTCACCGGGGCCAAGCTTCCTGCCATCCAGGACCTCTATACCAGGTGGTGTCAGAGAAACCCTAAAAAAGGTCAGACTCCAGCCACCCTAATCATAGACTGTTCTCTCTGCTACCGCACGGCAAGCGGTACCGGAACGCCAAGTCTTGGACCAAGAGACTCCTAAATAGCTTCTACCCCCAAGCCATAAGATTCCTTAACAGCTAATCAAATGGCCACCCAGACTATTAAGGTCTGTAAGGTCTACTACACCTGTTGTATTCGGCGCATGTCACAAATCAAATTTGATTTGATATTTATTTATAAAGCTCTTTGCATTATACAGAAAATCTCAAAGATGTTTAAAAACATAAGTACATGTAGGCCTAATTCTTGGACTGGACAATGCATGGAATGAATAGAGTTCCACTCAATTAAACTTTATTGATCCTCTCTTCCCCATGGAGATGAAGGAGATGCAGACCAAACTGTTGCAAAGGAAGAAGGAGATGGGTGGTAGGATCCGCAGCCTGAAGAGACCTCTTCATCAGAGGAAGCACATCCGCATCATGGAGGTCCGTGTCAACCAGGTACTGCAGTCATCATCACACAACCCTACATTTGTTTGTTTGGCAGTCATCATCACAGAATACAACATCTATTCAACAATCTTACATTTATCACACAAATCAATCACACATCACAAAACCGGGGCGATATACATTCAACACTCACAAAATCACACAAACCTACATCCATTCCACACTTGTTGAGTGTTTGCTATGAATCAGTTATGACCAACATAAAATGATTCTATATATGTAAGATGTACCCAGTATTGCCACGCAATCTGATTGGCCTAGAGCGAGGCGTACATAGCCATGCTAAGACGATGTTTTCCACCATAATTTGCAAATAAATTAATTTAAAATCCTACAATGTGATTTTCTGGATTTTTTTTTCAAATTTTGTCTGTCATAGTTTAAGTGTACCTATGATGAAAATTACAGGCCTCTCTCCATCTTTTTAAGTGGGAGAAATTGCAGAATTGGTGGCTGACTAAATACTTTTTTTGCCCCACTGTATTAAATTCCTCATTGATTTGGTTCAAACTGGTTTGCAATGTGTTTTGTGATTTGAGCATCATCTCTAGTGTTCTTATCCTGTGGTTTTGCAGGCCACTAAAAGCTTTGACAAGTTGCTATGCAGCAACCAGGCATTGCGTGATGAGATTGACCACCTGCGGCGCCAGAGGTGCTCCTTCGCCCTTATGTACCAGCGTCTGAGCAGAGAGCTACTGTCCCAGCACAATGTCATGGAAGACCTCGTGGAGAAGTCTGTCCTTGCCTACGACCAGCGGTCAGAGCCACAAACACTATGTCTGTGTGTGTGTTTGTATGTGGTGTGGAGAAGTCTGTTCTTCTTGCGCTCTCCCAGCTTAGAAATGTGGGCTGTGTTTGTGTTCTAGGTCCGAGGCCCTGGCCCGCATGCTAGCTGTGAGGGAGCGTAGCAAGAAGGACACGTCTCTCTGCCACACTGAGATGACTGAGCTGAAGAGAGTCATCGACCACGAGATCAAACTCCGCAGCTTCATGGTCCAAAAGTCCAAGGAGAGTGTCCCCATAGGCGAGGAAGAAGAGGCCAAAAAGAGAAGTATGTTTTAGAATCACGCTTAACATTATACATCCTACAGTTGTTCATCGAATGGTTTCTTGTTTAGCCTAGAAGCTAGAGGCCTTTCTCGAGCTTCATCAACCTTCTTGCTTCATGGCAGTGTTTTGTCATTGGTGCAGGGGCCGAGCAGGCTCAGCGTGAGCGAATGGGAGGAGAGAGTCTGGAGACCTACCAGGCGGTGCACCGGCTGCTCGTGGAGGTGAGCGGCAACAGTGACCTACGTCAGCTCGGCAGGACGTTTGTGGAGAACGAGGAGAAGAGCTTTGCTTACTTCAACTACATCAACGAGCTGAACAACAATAGCACCATGATGAAGGACCGCATCAACAAGCTCAGGGTCAGGGTCCACACACATACACGGCATGCACGCACACACGCATGCACACACACAAATACAGGATGGGAGTTCATGTGCTGTAAGCTTGTAAAACTAGACAACTTATAAACCTAGACAAGGTTATATGACCGTGTTCTGCTACTATCTCCCCCACAGACCGAGATCCTGCACTTTGAGCTGGAGAACAAGCAGTATGATCAACAGTGGCAGGGCCAGCTCAAGGAACTGGAGGTAAGGTTTTAGTTTTTAGGAAGTTTTAGTTGAACTTTGCACAACTTTTCACTGCTCTAATGTGTCTGCTGGTGCTTCCTTGTGCATTTCTCTGTCTGACCATGCCAATCAGTTTCTCTCCCCTATATCAATCTGTGTTCCCCTTCATCTTTTGACTTTGATGTTTTGTCTCTGGTCCCTCTCAGAGAGAGCTGGAGCAGCGTCGTTGCCGGGCCAATCATTTGGAGAGCCAGTACACTGTGGTTCTGAAGTTTTTGGACCAGCATAAGACGGCCATCGCCCACCTGTTTAACAAGATGAAGTGTAACCCTGCTTCTATCATTGGCAAGCTGGGCTGCAGCGCTCAGGTCACTGATGACAACGTCACCCAGTTTATCGGTAGGTGGACATTGTTGGACAACCCCTCTCTCTCGCAGCCTGTTGGCAATGCTAACGCTCTCAAAAGAACAAAGATTTTAATGGATTCCAAAGAAAAATTCACACACAAGATATTACCAATTTACTATGCCGTTTGTAAATAAATAACTGGTCATTTCTGTACCATCAAATAAAGTGTATCCAAATTGGCAGTACAGTGTATGCAACACTCACACAGTATCTCACACAGGCAAAGCAAAAGTGGAACTCCCCAGACTTCTAGAATGAGCGACACATACTCACCACTAGACACTGACTCATCCCGTCTCATTCCGTCCTGTCCTCTGCATCACCACAGGTATCCTGGAGGAGGAGATGCACCAGCTGTTGATGTTCCTGTCCCAGTGCAGCTACAAGGAGGCCGAGGAGATGGAGCTGCCCCCTCAGAACCTCCTACTGGTCAGCTGCAGCCTGCTGCCCGCCGTGACCTCCTCTGCTACAGAGGCACCCTCCTTCGACGACAGCACCACTGAAGCACTACTGGGCCTGGGTCAGTACTGGTACAGTAGAGCCTGCACCCCAAATGGCACCATATTCCCTATATTGTACTATGTTGTGCTGTTGCCATGTTGTGTTGCTGCCATTCTGTGTTGTTGTCTTAGGTCTCTTTATGTAGTGTTGTGTTTTCTACTACATTTCTATTTTTAATCCCAGCCCCCGTACCCCAGGAGACCTTTTACCTCTTGTTAGGCCGTTATTGTAAATAATAATTTGTACTCAATTGATTTGCCTAGTTAAATAAATATACAATACAGCATAGTGCATTACTTTGACCAAGGCCGATGCATTACTTTGATCAGGGCCGATGTAGTGAATAGGTTTCCCTTTGGGAAACAGCTTTTAATAAACTTAAGGCAGTATAACAACCTGTTGACAGTGTAAATAATAATATAATATGTATATATGTAATATCGGGTAACATTTTCCTTAAAGTCAACACTGATCGCAAGTGACTTTTAGTACTTCAAGTGGAGTGTGTCGGTGTTGTGCTCCATTAACTTTGTGTGTGGTGTGCCGTACAGGCAGCGAGCAGCCTCTGGACTTCCAGACCCTGCGTGAGCGGGTGCTGCCCCGGGTGATGCATACTGAACAGGGTAAGGTGCCCAAGGCCCCATCTGCCCCCCTAAGAGGAAAGAAGAAGGTGGGCTTCAACCCCAAGTCTGCCTGAGCAGGAGCCTCTGACGCTCACAAGACATGGTGCTCACATACTGCGTTGTTTTAATGTCAAAGAAACCATTACAGCATTTAGCTTTAGTCCTTGGTCTCAGTAATCTGTTCATTGTTCAACGTGTCCTTTGCCCCCCACCCCCACCACTGCTTTTGAACAGGTTTGTTCTCATTGTTGGAGGAAATAACACAGCTCATCTAGACCCTTATCCCTAGTCTCCCACCCCAGGAAAGATACTTAGTTTTGTGCAATGAAATAACAAATGGTGGGTGGCTCAGGGCTTTGCACCTCTGCGTCAAGGTCTCTCAGCATGGCCAGGCACCACCTCAGTGGAGTAACAACAGGCTTTACGGGGATCACTGGCTGACAGCTTAGTGTCTGCCCTGCCTTTGGAATGCATCATGCGGTGTAACGTTACCCCGTAACCTCATGACATGCACTAAAATGAACACTGGGGCTTTGTCTTTACAAACCAAACCCCATGTTTTGATGGAGAGTGTTAGGCCCCTCTGTACCTTGAAGACCAGTGTGATGCCAGAAGACGGCCATCTCTGCTACATCCCTGGCTCTCATTGCTCCTCTCTAAATACAGAAGGCTACATGCTCTTAGTCTTAGGGGATCCATAATGTTCTCAGCTGCTGGGCAGGACTGCTACCAAAACAAAACAAAAACCCTGAATCAGTTTACAAACCAATAGAAAAGCTCTCCCTCACTGAACAGATAATTTGAACCTCACAAACTCTCCTCTTGGGCTGTTTGTGCGTAAGCAGCATTTTCCTAATACTATTTTCAACCCATACTGATGTCATTAACCTCTGATGTAAACTCCTGCTAGTGATGAAACCTTACAGATTAAAAGGTATTGATTTTGTGTATTACTTATTTACAACACAGTGTGGTGCAACAGTTATGTGATCAACTTGGGCAAAATAATTGAGGGAAGCACACACCCATTGATGCATAGACTTGATTTGTTGAGTTGATATTTGTAAGTCGCTCTGGATAAGAGCGTCTGCTAAATGACTTAAATGTAAATGTAAATGTAATGATACAGGGCACGCTTCTTCACTAAACTGGATCTCAGGAGTGCGTACAACCTGGTGCGTATCAGAGAGGGAGACGAGTAGAAGATTGCATTTAGTACCACCTCAGGGCATTATGAGTACCTCGTCATGCCATACGGGTTGATGAATGCTCCATCAGTCTTTCAATCCTTTGTAGACAAGATTCATTTGCAAATAAATTCATTAAAAATCCTACAATGTGATTTTCTGGATTATTTTTTCTAATTTTGTCTGTCATAGTTGAAGAGTACCTATGATGAAAATTACAGGCCTCTCATCTTTTTAAGTGGGAGAACTTGCACAATTGGTGGCTGACTAAATACTTTTTTTGCCCCACTGTATGTACTTTGGTTTTGGAGTTTTGTTTTACGTTATTAAACTACTCCATTATACCAAGTTTGATTGTCCTGCGCCTGACTTCCCTGCCACCTACAAACACGCCATGACAGAAAGACTGTCCTGTTTGACATAATTGAGTGTGAGAGATCAAACAGTGGAACAGCACAGCACGGGGCAGGCGCTTACCATGGCTGGAGCTGGAGGAGAGAGGAGATGGGTGTGTGATGAGCAGAACAATGGGACTCCCAAAGTGCCACTGAACAATGGAGAGGGATTTGTCTTGTCTTATGTAGCCTACATGTACTCCATTCTACTGGCTGATATAAATAAACCATGCCTTGTTTAGGAAGTGACAGGTAACACACTCAGAGAATACTCCCTTGTGCCCCCTTCCCCAAGGTTCATTCTCAACTCTGAGTGGAATAACCGTGGTTTAGAATAGCAGGACCCTTGCATGCTGAAGGTTAACGGAACCCAATACTTAATCTCCCTTTCCTACCCCTAGAAAGCATGCCCTACCCCCCTAGCTCTCCTACTTTACTTTAAAAGTGCTGCTGACTGCCCGAGTGTGAGTGATGATGCCTCAATCCCCATATTGGGAGGGTAGACAAAACTCGAGGAACTAAAAACCAGCTGTTGAGTTGTCGTGGTTTTAACAGTGGCATAGCCCCAATTACCCAGCCAGCTACACACTTTTCACACTATTGTGCAGACCTGAACCGTACTGGATCTTCTTCACAATGTCCTTTCCAATATAGTTCCAGCAACAATGGTGGATGCGTAACCAGGCCAGCGTAGTACAGCTCAGATCTGTGAAAAAGGTTTTCAGCAGCTACTATGCTATCTTCCTCTAGTAGGGTACTACCGCTACCTCTATTCTCCTGGATGAGTTGGATGTGTGCCTATGCCCTGCCATTGATGTTTGTGTTTGTCTAAGGCCAATAAAACAATCATTTAAAAGATGAAAGGGAGTGTGGGCTTAAGATAGCTTATTAAGCCATTGTTTATTGCCCTGCTGCTGTCAGAGGAGTTTGTCTGGCAGGCTGGGTTAATGATGGAGCAAGCCCAGTCACTTCTCTTCCATGCTTCTCTACATATCACCCACTTACAGTGCACTCCATTTACTCAAGCTATCACCTTTAACTGAGAGGAGACCAGGAAAGGAAGCTGTTCAAAATAATTTACACCCAGAGTTCCACGTTCCAAACTCAGCAGTAGAACATTAGCTAGGTTCCACATACTCAACTAGGACCCTGGTGACACAGAGAACAGCACCTTAAAATGTGCTAATTATATTTAGAGTTCACAAGTTACCCAATACCAGTCTTGTCATGTCATGCTGGCAAGGGAAACTTCTAAAGTGCCAATCAGTGAATAGGAGTTTACGGGCAGGGAGATGAACTCCCAACAGTGTCTGGGGAGGGGCAGATCTATATTAAGGTCCTGAGTCTGACATGCTAAAAGCCTTCTTTACCTCGTCATTGCCATCCTTATCACGTTCAGCCAGGTGTTTAACAACTAGTCAGTGCCTCAATGGCATATGTCACATCACCTCTGTCTCTTCACAGCATGGGAAGGAATCTCTAGTAACTTCTATGAGGTTGAAAAGTCACATCTTTATTACAGCTGTCTGCATCTAAACGTTAAAGATACATGTATGAAGAGTTTGTCTGCCACTCACTCACCCAGAACAATTGTTCCTGGGCAGGCAGCTGTCTTGCTCCTCACAGTTATTCCCAGTTTAATGACAGAAATAGCTGCTGCTGCTCTGCATGCCAGTGGTTGTAGAATGGGATGGCATTGTCACAGTGGGGCTGGGGCTGTTAGTGAATTAGCAGGCTAGTGGGGGCATCAGACTACTATAAATACCCAATGTGCATTGTTATCCCAACACTCTGGACATGGATAAGTCACACACACACATGCACGCACGCACGCACGCACGCACGCACGCACGCACGCACGCACACACACACACACACACACACACACACACACACACAATCTTGTGTAGCGGTCTAACCTCCCGACCACATATGTCCCCTCGGTGACAGAGGTTTGAGCCCTCGCTCAGCCGACTGCCTGTGCCCTTAACCACTTTCTGTACCCCTCTCTATATATCCGTCTCACCATCTGCAGGTACTTACATCTGTCCCATCAAAAACAAGAAAAGTTTACATACCTTAGCCAAATACATTTAAACTCAGTTTTTCACAACTCCTGACATTTAATCCTAGTAACAATTCCCTGTCTTAGGTCAGTTAGGATCACCACTTTATTTTAATAATGTCAATTATCAGAATAATAGTAGAGAATTATTTATTTCAGCTTTTATTTATTTCATCACATTCCCAGTGGGTCAGAAGTTTACATGCTACCGAATACTAATTGAGTGTATTGCCTTTCAATTGCTACAAACTTGGGTCAAACGTTTTGGGTAGCCTTCCACAAGCTTCCCACAATACGTTGGCTGAATTTTGGCCCATTCCTCCTGACAGAGCTGGTGTAACTTGAGTTTTAGTTTATTTTATTTTTACAGGGACAGTGCACATTAATCAACGTTTCAGTAAAAGTGCCGGTTTTATCCAACCGGCTAATTTTCAAACACAGTCTCTGGGCAGGATATTAAAAACAATTACAATATAGACAATCATTGAGCAGTGAGCACACACAGGGCAACATAGGACAAGCAAGACATAGCATACAGACAGAGCAACATAGGACAAGCAAGACGTAGCATACAGACAGAGCAACATAGAACAAAAAGCAGCAAGACAACTGAGTCGGGTTTGTAAGCCTCCTTGCTCGCACATGCCTTTTCAGTTCTGCCCACACATTTTTTATGGGATTGAGGTCAGGGCTTTGTGATGGCCACTCCAATACCTCGACTTTGTTGTCCTTAAGCCATTTTGCCATTAATCAGCCATTAATCTGTCTGTAAACAATTGTTGGAAAAATGACTTGTGTCATGCACAAAGTAGATGTCCTAACTGACTTGCCAAAACTATAGTTTCTTAACAAGAAAGTGGTGAAGTGGTTGAAAAACAAGTTTTATTGACTCCGACCTAAGTGTATGTAAACTTCCGACTTCAAAACAACAGGATACGACAGTAAATAAAGACATTGGTTATGTTTAATATTGTGTGACAAAATCTACAGGGAAAGCTAGTAAATCATTTGTAAGACATCAACATCATCATATCGAGAACAGGGCGACATGTTTCTCGTCTAAACAAAATCCGTAAAATGTCCGCAAAATGCACCGATCTCACATTGGTATTCTGCCGCTAGCAAAGTTTCCAAACAGTGGAAAAGTAGAGGGATGGACTTAGGTAGCAGATGTTAAATTGATAGGCACATATGAAATGAAGTCAATTTACAACCTTGTACACTCCCGCCCAGATGCTGAGTAAAAGATGCATATAGAGGATGTGAGCAAAATGTTTATTTCACATGTAGGCTAACCTGTTCTACAAGAATTTGCTACGTGACCTTTCACTGCTACACTGAATTTTGGTCGTCATGGTCGAATATAAATCATTTGTTTGTGTTTGTGGGGGGCTGATGTTAAGCAAATATAAAGAATAAGTACATAAAAAGTAAGTTGATATATTAAAGTATAAAGAGTAGGCTTATGTGACTGAAAATACCATATGTTCTTGCTGCGTGAGGTGTTCAGCAGTAGGAAAATGTCACCCATAAAATGTCAATTTAATGCAAACTAAAACATGCAAACTAAAACATGTTTAAATATATAATATATATTCTTTCTAGCGCTCGCTTGATGATCTCTCAAGCCGCATGTTTGCTTTTGCGTGTAGAAGTGCATTACATAAGATGGGTCCAAGGCAAAATGCTCACTTGATAAAGGACGTTTTAAAACAATAATATTAATTTGACATTTAAGAAGACACATACATGTAACAATCACTTTTCGCTTTAACAAAAATAGATGTGGCTTTTCCAGCCTTGAGGTTCCCTTTCAGTATCTATAAAAAGCATGGCTCTGTCTGAAATGGTACCCTACTCCCTATATAGAGTACTACTTTTGACCAGATCCCTGTTGGTCCTGGTCAAAGTAGTGCAGTGTATAGGGAGTAGGGTGCCATTTTGGAAGAAACCTAAGTCTGCCTATTTACAGTGTCAATTCGCGTTATGGTTATTTATAAAGGTCCTGTTGCAAGAGTCAGTTGGTCCTGGGGATTGTGGGTAGTGCGGTTTTAGTGTGTTTTAGTGTAGTCATCTAGCTCAGGGATGGACTAATCCTAGAAGGCTGCAGTGTGTGTGTCGACTTTATTCCAGATAAGCTCTAACAAACACCTAATTCCACTTGATCTAAATCGAAGACTTTGATTAGTTGATTATTTGAATGAGGCGTATTAGTGCTGAGCTGTAACAAAAGCCTGCACAAAGTGTGTCCCTCTAGGACTGGAGATGCCCACCACTGATCGAGCTGACATGCACAGGGGAGAGAGAAAATCCAGGAGAACGTTTAGTTGTGTTTCTAAACTCTGAGATTTATCTGTACATTTCCAGGATTTAATTGAGCAGATATTCCAAGCGTTTATCTCAGTGTTTGTGACAAATGTTGTTTAAGGTGTTTTGGTCCTTGCAGACGTCAAATGTTGGATATAAAAAATGATTTGTTACTGTATATCAACATTACATTAACCATTATTTATTCTAGTAAAATCCCACAGTTCTGACATTCAACATTGACAGTGGGTCTTCAACGCTTTAGCTGTGCTTTTCCTATTGGACTCTCTGGGTGATGTAATACTCTAACCAACCTCCTATTCCCTAACCCAGGTAAGAGGATGTCACTCTTCTCTCTCCTCAAACAGATGATTGATCCCACACCTGTACGGAGAGATCAGAGACAGATCTGGTCAGGTGTTAGGGCACTAACACAGATGTTAGGCAGAGGAATTTACATTACTTGGTATCATTAAGGCTTGATCAAAGAAGATTCATCACTGAAATAGGAAAGTCTTACAGAAAAATACATTTTCAAGTAATTCAGCATATCCAAAGAATCTAACAAAATTATGCCATATTGAAAAAGACAGAGCTCTGGTCCAAAGTAGTGCACTAAATAGGGAAAAGGGTTCACAAGTCACCCAATACCACTCATGTTATGTCCTGTAAATCAGGCAAGGGAAATCATTGAATAGGGTATTGGGGCTATTTGGGAAGCATACATAGTCTACTCTCTAACCTTGTTGACTGTGGTGAGGGGCGTGCGTCCGGAGCTGGTGTGGAGTCTCTGACGAACTCCATGCTGCTGCTCCTCGAACCCCCCTCCCGGCGACCTCTCCCTCCTCACATCCCGGTCCATCAACCTCCCTGGGGAGCGACCGAGGCGTAGATCCCCCCCCAAGGCTCTCCCTGGAGACCTGGCCAGACGCGGGTCCATCATCATCCTGCCACTGGGAGACTTTTCCCTCTCCACCGAGTGTGGCCGGCGGCCAGGTGACTTGTCGCGGCGGAACTCGGTGCGCGCCTCGCGGTAGCGGTGTGGCGTGCCCGGGTCACCGTGCAACGCAGGGCTGGCCGCCAGGCGCTTGGTGATGTGCTCGTTGTAGGAGGGCGGCCCACGCTTGTTGGGGCTGTGGATGAAAACTAGGCATTGGAGAGACCCATTGTGGAGATGGAAAGGGCAGGGCAGGGCGCCACAGGATAAAGATGACAGGGTAAACACCATTGCATAGTGTATTGCTGCCCTGATGTGAGGGGGAGTATCTGGATGAAGTTACTGAACAGAACCATGAAACAGCAACTAATGCATTCAGCTTAAAGAAGTGATATTGGTACAAAGTGGTGCATTAAATATATATATATTTATATTAAGCTGATGTCAATCATAACTATGGCTAGTGTAATACTCTCAATAGCTATGTAAAATGAAATCAAGACAGTGGCAAGCAATGGCTTTGGATGTCGAGAAAGCAATTCTCATTGAAATCACTGAAGATTATGCAAACAGCTAATGGGTTAGCCACTGTCACAGTAGGAGACAAAACATGAGCAAGTGTACAGGACAAAAATGAGATATGGTTGATTCTGCCACTGCACATTTGTATCCATCGATGGATTGGAGAGCCAAAGACATTTTGTCATATTGTCACCATGTTCGCTCCAGAAGTAAAATGTCCCATTTTATATTATGGAGGATTATGGAGTCAATCATATGACAACTCCAGCTGGTCACTTTCCTAGCACTTTAACAAACATACATTTTTCTGTCCTAAATTGCACAGAAAGAGTACGATGTATGGATAATGCTGGCCGGTGTGTTTACGGACATATTCAATCAATCCCTATACCAGTCTGCTGTTCCCACATGCTTCAAGAGGGCCACCATTGTTCCTGTTCCCAAGAAAGCTAAGGTAACTGAGCTAAACGACTACCGCCCCGTAGCACTCACTTCCGTCATCATGAAGTGCTTTGAGAGACTAGTCAAGGACCATATCACCTCCACCCTACCTGACACCCTAGATCCACTCCAATTTGCTTACCGCCCAAATAGGTCCACAGACGATGCAATCTCAACCACACTGCACACTGCCCTAACCCTCCTGGACAAGAGGAATACCTATGTGAGAATGCTGTTCATCGACTACAGCTCGGCATTCAACACCATAGCTCGTCATCAAGCTCGAGACCCTGGGTCTCGACCCCGCCCTGTGCAACTGGGTACTGGACTTCCTGACGGGCCGCCCCCAAGTGGTGAGGGTAGGCAACAACATCTCCTCCCCGCTGATCCTCAACACGGGGGCCCCACAAGGGTGCGTTCTGAGCCCTCTCCTATACTCCCTGTTCACCCACGACTGCGTGGCCACGCACGCCTCCAACTCAATCATCAAGTTTGCGGACGACACAACAGTGGTAGGCTTGATTACCAACAACGACGAGACGGCCTACAGGGAGGAGGTGAGGGCCCTCGGAGTGTGGTGTCAGGAAAATAACCTCACACTCAACGTCAACAAAACTAAGGAGATGATTGTGGACTTCAGGAAACAGCAGAGGGAACACCCCCCTATCCACATCGATGGAACAGTAGTGGAGAGGGTAGCAAGTTTTAAGTTCCTCGGCATACACATCACAGACAAACTGAACTGGTCCACTCACACTGACAGCGTCGTGAAGAAGGCGCAGCAGCGCCTCTTCAACCTCAGGAGGCTGAAGAAATTCGGCTCGTCACCAAAAGCACTCACAAACTTCTACAGATGCACAATCGAGAGCATCCTGGCGGGCTGTATCACCGCCTGGTACGGCAACTGCTCCGCCCTCAACCGTAAGGCTCTCCAGAGGGTAGTGAGGTCTGCACAACGCATCACCGGGGCAAACTACCTGCCCTCCAGGACACCTACACCACCCGATGTTACAGGAAGGCCATAAAGATCATCAAGGACATCAACCACCCGAACCACTGCCTGTTCACCCCGCTATCATCCAGAAGGCGAGGTCAGTACAGGTGCATCAAAGCTGGGACCGAGAGACTGAAAAACAGCTTCTATCTCAAGGCCATCAGACTGTTAAACAGCCACCACTAACATTGAGTGGCTGCTGCCAACACATTGTCATTGACACTGACCCAACTCCAGCCACTTTAATCATGGGAATTGATGGGAAATGATGTAAATATATCACTAGCCACTTTAAACAATGCTACCTTATATAATGTTACTTACCCTACATTATTCATCTCATATGCATACGTATATACTGTACTCTACATCATCGACTGCATCCTTATGTAATACATGTATCACTAGCCACTTTAACTATGCCACTTTGTTTACTTTGTCTACATACTCATCTCATATGTATATACTGTACTCGATACCATCTACTGTATGCTGCTCTGTACCATCACTCATTCATATATCCTTATGTACATATTCTTTATCCCCTTACACTGTGTATAAGACAGTAGTTTTGGAATTGTTAGTTAGATTACTTGTTGGTTATCACTGCATTGTCGGAACTTGAAGCACAAGCATTTCGCTACACTCGCATTAACATCTGCTAACCATGTGTATGTGACAAATAACATTTTATTTGATTTGATAATGGCTGAATGACGGTTGACAAATTACATTTTGGATGTCCTGTCTTTTACTATAAATACATTAGAGTACAAACATATTTTTGGTGAAGATGAGAAGAATTGCAATGAACCCTATGCCACTCTTCAACCCTCTCTTCTGTACTTTAAACATAATGAAACCCACAAGGTCAAACTGTATGGGAGGGTGGTTAAAAAAAGCTAACTCTAAGCAAACTGTCACTACAATATTACATTAATGCAGCTGTTTGATTGGTAGATACAGGGAGTCTCAGAAAATACAGTAGTAGTAACCACCCTTTATTTACCATGATGTATTTTACTTATTACTTACAATGTCTAAGTAATGCCATGTTTAAGTAAAAGGCACACTTCCTCCTGCAAAGAATAAACACCAGCATTAATCCAGGTCTCAGATATGCATGGTGTATCAGATGAAAGAATACCATTACCAGAAAGCTCACAAGTTATGTATGTGTCACACCCTGACCATAGTTTGCTTTGTATGTTTCTATGTTTTGGTTGGTCAGGGTGTGATCTGAGTGGGCATTCTATGTTGGATGTCTTGTTTGTCTATATCTATGTCTGGCCTGATATGGTTCTCAATCAGAGGCAGGTGTTAGTCATTGTCTCTGATTGGGAACCATATTTAGGTAGCCTGGGTTTCACTGTGTGTTTGTGGGTGATTGTTCCTGTCTTTGTGTTTGTACCAGATGGGACTGTTTTAGGTTCTCATGTTTTTGTTAGTTATCTCATGTGTAGTTTCTTTATAAATTAAAGAACATGAATAACCACCACACTGCATTTTGGTCCGCCTCTACTTCACCTAAAGAAAGCCGTTACAGTATACCAACCTATGTCACCCGTATGCAGACAGGTGCCACCTAGTATGCCAGACTATGCCACGTGTCTGGCAACTTATGCTATGGAGCAATTTCAGCGGCAACAAAAATTGTATTAGGATATTGAACTTAATATTTTTGCATTTGTTATGCACTAATAAAATAATTGAATTCATAACTGAATTTTCATTTCATGATTTGAAACTGAATTAAATTAATATTGCATGCAGTTTTCAAATTCAGTTCTTTAAATTCAGATTCAAAACCAGACAACATCCTGGCACTTTTCCAGCCAAGAAAGGTAGAGGAGAACAGCTGGAATCAAACACTCTCTGTGGTCAACAGAAGCTTCTGCCGGTTTCTGAAGCCAACGTGACATGTTGGACTTATTTTCTTCCTATGAATTTGGCTTTAGTGTTTGAACCGTTTTGGCTATACTCTATTATAACCCCATTCCTGAAAGCTAAGACTCTCTGGAACATGGACATGTTCTGTTCCCCTCAATTCTGTTTTAACTCATGAAACACAAGTTCAATTTATGAATACAATTTGTGCATTACAAATAAGAAAGCCTCACATTCAAATTTAATATCCTAATACAAATTCAAGATAATGGAATTCAAATTCTGCTGGCACTGAAATCGCTCCATACTATGCCAACTGAATGCCAACCAGTGCCACCAGTGAGAGGCTCCAGTCCACACCACCATCGTGAACACAGTGATTACTGATGGAAATGAATCAATAGCTAAATTAAACCTAGAGAGAGGAGAAATCATAATGAAGTCATACTGTAACCACGACCGGCCCAATTCTGCCTCAACTAACCAGTTGAACCACTAACTAACCCAGCCAACAGAAGATTTAGCCCACCCAACAGAAGATTTAGCCCAGCCAACAGAAGATTTAGCCCAGCCAACAGAAGGTTTAGCCCAGCCAACAGAAGGTTTAGCCCAGCCAACAGAAGGTTTAGCCCAGCCAACAGAAGGTTTAGCCCAGCCAACAGAAGATTTAGCCCAGCCAACAGAAGGTTTAGCCCAGCCAACAGAAGATTTAGCCCACCCAAAAGAAGGTTTAGCCCACCCAACAGAAGGTTTAGCCCAGCCAACAGGGGGTTTAGCCCAGCCAACAGAAGGTTTAGCCCAGCCAACAGAAGGTTTAGCCCAGCCAACAGAAGGTTTAGCCCAGCCAACAGAAGATTTAGCCCAGCCAACAGAAGATTTATCCCAGCCAACAGAAGGTTTAGTGACAAAGAATCCCATTGTTCCTCCAATTCCCAATTGTACCACCACCAAACAAGCAATGATGGACTGTATCTCTATGCATGCAAACCCAAGTGGTGTGTATGCGTGTGTTTCTGTGTGTGTTAGGAAGTGAGTGAGTGAGTGAGTGAGTGAGTGAGTGAGTGAGTGAGTGAGTGAGTGAGTGGATGAGTGAGTGTGTAGTGCTTTTTGTGGTTGGTTTGGTTTGATTATTTTTTTTAAATCCCGGTTTTCTATTTCAATATTTTTTTAATGCACTATGCATTATGTGGGTTGAATGCTGTAACACAGAATAAAACAATGAATGAAAGCCCCATGATGGTAGTGATGGCTCATTACTCACTTATTAACCATCATTAATTCACATTACTTTAATAAAATATCCATGTCATTTTATTTGATGACTTTATTTCATGTGATCATCTCATCTCTATAGAGCTGCTGTCTATGCTCTCTGACAAAATCACAGTTTTAGTAGTTCTTCAAAGTAAATAAGGCATACTTTTATGACTGCTGAATACTGTCACGTTCTGACCATAGTTCTGTTATTTTATTCTTTGTTTTAGTATGGTCAGGGCGTGAGTTGGGGTGGGCAGTCTGTTTGTTTTTCTATGTTGGTTTTTGTGTTCGGCCTAGTATGGCAGGTGTCGTTAGTTGTCTGTGATTGAGAATCTTACTTACGTAGCCTGAGTTTCACTGTTGGGTTGTGGGTGTTTGTTTCCGTGTGATTGTTTGGGCCACATGGTACTGTTTTGGTTTTGTAAATTCACGTCATAGTTTATTGTTTTGATTCAGTGTTCAGTGCTTTCTTTAATTAAAATCATCATGCGCTTTGGTCCGATCCTTACTCCTCCTCAGACGAAGAGGAGGAAATCCGTTACAGAAACACCCACCACCAAAGGACCAAGCAGCGTGGTTACGGGCAGCAGCAGGAGAGGCAGCGATATTTGGAGAACTGGACTTGGGAGGAGATTCTGGACGGCAAAGGACCCTGCGCACAGCCAAAGGGAATATCGCCGCCCCAAAGCAGAGCTGGAGGCAGCGAAAGCAGAGAGGCACCGGTATGAGGAGGCAGCATGGCAGCTCGGCTGGAAGCCCGAGAGGCAGCCCCAAAAATGTATTGGGGGGGGGGACCACATGGGGAGTGTGGTGAAGTCAGGTAGGAGACCTGCGCCAACTTCCCGTGCTTACCGGAGAGCGAGAGGGACCCGGGCAGGCACCTTGATATGCGGTGGAGCGCACGGTGTCCCCGGTGCGTGTGCATAGCCAGGTGTGGTACATTCCAGCTCCTTGTATCGGCCGGGCTAGAGTGGGCATTGAGCCAGGTGCCATGAAGCCGGCTCTACGCATCTGGTCTCCAGTGCGTCTCCTCGGGCCGGCGTACATGGCACCAGCCTTACGCATGGTGTCCCCGGTTCGTAAGCACAGCCCAGTGCGGGCTATTCCACCTCGCCGCACTGACCTGGCTACGGGGAGCATTCAACCAGGTAAGGTTGGGCAGGCTCGGTGCTCAAGAGCTCCAGTGCGCCTGCACGGTCCGGTCTATCCGGTGCCACCTCCACGCACCAGCTCTCCGGTGGCAGCCCCCTGCACCAGGCTGTCTCTCCGTCTTCTTCCTACAGGTGCTCCCGTCTGTCCTGAGCCGCCAGAGTCTCCCGTATGTCCTGAGCCGCCAGAGTCTCCCGTCTGTCCTGAGCCGCCAGAGTCTCCCGTCTGTCCTTTTAAAAACATTTTTTTGTACCTTTATTGAACTAGGCAAGTCAGTTAAGAACAAATTCTTATTTTCAATGACGACCTAGGAACAGTGGGTTAACTGCCTGTTCATGGGCAGAACGACAGATTTGTACCTCATCACCTCGGGGACTTGAACTTGCAACCTTCCGGTTACTAATCCAACGCTCTAACCACTAGGCTACCCTGCCATCCTGAGCCGCCAGAGTCTCCCGTCTGTCCTGAGCTGCCAGAGTCTCCCGTCTGTCCTGATCCGGCAGAGTCTCTCGGTCTGTCCTGAGCTGCCAGAGCCGCCAGTCTGTCCTGAGCCGCCAGAGCTGCCATCCAGCCAGGAGCCGCCAGCCAGGAGCCGCCAGCCAGCCAGGAGCCGCCAGAGCCGTCAGCCAGCCAGGAGCTGCCAGGGCCATCAGTCAGCCAGGAGCCGCCAGGACCGTCAGTCAGCCAGGCGTTGCCAGAATCGCCCTTCACTCCGGCGCTGCCAGAGTCTCCCGCTGCCGGAGTCTCCCGCTGCTGGAGTCTCCCGCCTTCCGGCGCTGCCGGAATCTCCCGTCCATTCGGGACCCGTGGCAAGGGTCCCCAGTCCAAGGTCGGTGGCGAGGGTCGCCGCTCATAAGAGGCCACGGGAGCGGTTGAGGAGGTGGACAAAAACTATGGTGAAGTGAGCTCCACGTCCTGCACAGCAGACAGACGTCCACCCAGACCCTCCCCTATAGGTTCAGGTTTTGCGGCCGGAGTCTGCACCTTTGGGGGGGGGGGGTACTGTCACGTTCTGACCATAGTTCTGTTATTTTATTCTTTGTTTTAGTATGGTCAGGGCGTGAGTTGGGGTGGGCAGTCTGTTTGTTTTTCTATGTTGGTTTTTGTGTTCGGCCTAGTATGGCAGGTGTCGTTAGTTGTCTCTGATTGAGAATCATACTTATGTAGCCTGGGTTTCACTTTTGGTTTGTGGGTGTTTGTTTCCGTGTGATTGTTTGGGCCACATGGTACTGTTTCGGTTTTGTAAATTCACATCATTGTTTATTGTTTTGATTCAGTGTTCAGTGCTTTCTTTAATTAAAATCATCATGAACACTTACCACGCTGCGCTTTGGTCCTCCTCTCTTTCTCCCGAAGACATCCGTTACAAATACAAACTATCAATCATGTATTGTCAGGTACAGATACTGTACCTCGTCAAGCAACTGCTTTCTATCCCTCTTGATCACTTAGTCTCTCTTGTGTCTGCCCGACACTAATCTTATGTAGCAGGTGTAAAAGAAACATACCGGCGCGCAATGGATTTAGTAATTACCATGTTTTCTGAGCTAAACTATGTAGAATTTTGTCCTGTTGGAAACTACAACTCCTTAGTACATCGCATAGTTCGGGCTTGATCTGATTTTTCTCTAGAAATTAAGCAATGTGCGCATTGAGCTCACAGGAAGAAAACGAAGGAGATGGAATTCAGATAACTTAACAAAGGTCTGTCAATTGGTTGTTTAAAAAACAAAACATTTGTACCAACATTTCAGTTAATCGCTCAGCATTGGAGAGGAATGAGTGAGTGAAAGAGAGAAATAAATAAGAAAAAGTAAGAGCCATGTACCTGCGTCCAGAGCCATTCCTCTGCAGCTCCCCCTCCTGTCCCAGGTTCCCCTTACAGCAGATGACCCGGAGCTTGTTCTGGTAGGATGAAGCCAGGTAAATGGCCCCGGAGGAGATGGCTGGGCCCAGGTAGCGCGGGTTGGGGATGTCTAGGTGAGCGTACGAGTGGGCCCTGAACAAGACACAATATCTCCATTGAAAAATCTTACAATGTTATGCTAACTCATTCAGGGTTTCAGTAAACTAAAGGATCAGGGAGGTGGTATTACCCTAGAGCAGAGTGGCCCTGGACCTCAATCACATCCAACGAGTTGAAATAGGTCACAAACAGGTAGGGTTCTCTGTAGGCTGAAATGGAGAGGAGCACTGTGTTATAAGCATGTATGAGCCCTTATAATGTCTTATAACACTTTTCTAAATGGCAATGCTTCAATCCTTCCGAGATGGTCCTTATAGTGGTAAAACATTATTTGACTTACCAAATGAGAGAGGCAAACAGCTCCATTGGATGTCCTCACTTCGACTCCTGCGGCCATGCTCGTCCACAAACACCCCAAACTCTGAACATTGAATCACCACCAAGCAGAAATTAGCAATCATTCTTGCAGGTAAACTGTGTGGAAATTGGTAGTAGCACTTTCACTAATCATAATGACAGCAGAAACTCTCCCTCTCTCACAACCAGCTGCGCACACACACAAACACACACACACACACGGCCTATAGAATGTGTATGAATGTGAAAGAAACATCTGTCTGACCGTGGAAGCAGAGCAGGTACTCGTCTTTCTGCGGTGCCTGGGTGACCTGGATGATGGAGATGGGGAAACTGTGGGAGGAGGCTGCAAAGATGGCCGAGGCCAACGTCACATCATTCTTATCCAGGAACTCTGCAAGAGAGAGGTCCCCACACCAATCAATCAACCAACGATACAAAAATGTATTTTTGGACAAGTCCAGGTAGTCCTTTCCTGTTTCAGTCCATTTAACCCGAGATAAGTGTCTACCATTAACTTGCATCCTGTGTGAGGAGTCATTGACTAACCTTCAAGCATGTAGTGCTTCATCTCGATCTCGTAGAACTTGTTGGTGCCGATGATGATGCTGTAGCCTGTGAAGTGGATACAACTGCAGGGCTCTGACGTCTCAATCTCCTTCTTGATACAGAACTTATTGAGGTTGTCGTTGTAGCGCAGTATGGTGATCTTGTTGGGCATGGCTGCACATATACACGTGCCATTCTCAATCTGCACAAGGGACAAAAGCAAAACAGTCAGACAAGAATCACTCCAGAGATCAATCAGTTGTGTCTACAGTGTCAAGGAATTATCAAAATGTGTGAATAATTTGCTATGCGCTATGGCTATGACTATGACTATGACTATGACTAAGACTAAGACTAAGACTAAGACTCATTATTTGAACAGAAAACAAGGTTGCGTTCTATTCCGATAAGGTGAAAACAATCCATGAAGAGAAACGTAAATTGGTGGCTCACACCTTGCCAGAGGAGAAGAGGTGGCATCCCTTGACTGTCTCAAAGATGTATGGGCTGAGATCTGGCTGGGCCGGGAGGTGGGACTGAGACAGTGACTGCTTCACCTTCTTGATCTCCACCAGACACAGAGCCCGCTCCTCTCCTGGACCAGACATAATCCATCATTAATTTATAAAGCCCTTTTTGCATCAGCAGTTGTCACAAAGTACTTTTACAGTAAGCACAAACACCTACAGTACAAACTGCATACTCCCTCCCACACACAATAACAGATGGGATAATAAACATTACACTGTATTAACATTCTCTATAATCGTGGTATTAATATACTGTAACTGTTTCGGTGAACTACACTTGCATGCTACAGCAACCTTGCGTTGGACACAGTTTGTCCCAAACACTGACCAGTAATTATGAGCAGCTTGTCGTGCTCCTTGAGGATCCGGATCTGGAAGACGGAGGCCAGGCCGGGGATGTGAGTCAGACTGTTTTTAATGACGTTCAGGGCATACAGGCCCTCCTCAGAGCCCACCAACACTATCTATGGAGAGGGAGAGAGAAGGCCACACAGTTCGAATGGGGAAATAGCAACATAACCTATCGCATACATATTTTGTTGTTGAGAATTGAGCAAATAAAGCCATGTTTCTTTCACATTCTTTTGAGTGATCTATTTAGATCGCCAAGTATTATTCCATCCATGATAAAAGGTATACCTCAAGGCCGTAGCATGGTTTAGTTGCAGGTCCTACCTGGTCGGTGAGGGGCAGGGTGCAGTTAATATCCAGCCGGTCGTCTCCCTCCAGCTTCAGCAAAGAATTCCCTAGAAGTTTCTGTCATCATATAGGAGAGGGAAAGCAACAGGTCAGCAGGTTATATGCACAATGGCTGTGACAAGAGGCAAGAGTGTGCCAGGACAGAGCAGGTGACAACACAGACATGACTGTTAGCTGCTGGATATGGACACTTGGGGGGGAAATAAAAAAATCTAAATTAACAACAGACACTTGAAACAACTATAAAGACATAGCAATGGATGGTGAATCTATCAATCCCTAAACAATAGACGAAGCCAATTGATCAATTGTTGGGCTGCATTGTTGGGGCGTAGAGTACATGACCTTTAACATGGAAGTGCATGCATGAAGCCAGGGGACAAAGCTGCACAACAGTGCCATCTCACATACAGGTGCTGCATGAGTTCTGCATGTGTGGGCATGTGGCTGCCTTTCAGGGAGTGAGAGTGTGTGTTTGCTTTTACTGTATGCGTGATAGTGACGTGTAGTTTGTGTGCTTGGATATGTCTGTACATGTATACAGTAAGTGTGTGTCTGCATGCTCTGTTGGCCCAAGCATAAGGCAGGCTCATGCAGATCTTTACCTGGACCAATGGGGAGAGGTTCTTCTGTTTTTTAGGAACAGCTGTCTACAGTGTGGTCAACAACACCTCAGTATATTTACACATACAGTGTAAAATATGCGTAAAATATGTATTCATATATAAAAATCATTGACAACAAACACAGTAGTAGAGGGACAACATGCAGACAAAAAGAGAGGGAAAGGGGTGGGAAGAGGAGAGAAAGATACTATTGAGTGTGAATACACCTGACCCTACTCTCCAGCAAACACCAAGCAAATCTTGCTCTTTCATGTTTGAGTGTGGTTCATTTATAAACTCTACTGCACTAGCAGGAGAACTCAGATGGAGACATTAAAAGTTACAACAATACTTCAAATATCAACTGACTAGAGGTTGAAGATGGCTCTTGAGATATGCACAGACACACACTCACCGCGTCAGCCTCAACCTTGTCCTTGGAGCCCCTGCTGCCAGCTACAACTGACTCCAGGACAGCCACCCAGCGCTGCTTGTCTGGGAAGCTGGGAGCCATGAAGTATAGGGACTGGCCAGGCCAACAGGTGGTGTAGGGGTGAGACTCCAGCTTTAGGATGTATGGGATGTCTGCACAAAGAGTGAAGAAACATGACTTGATCACACACCCACACCTGATTAAGCTACTTAAATGAGTAATATCTGGAGGAGTCATCTATAACTTTTGTTAGGTTTAATGTCGGGACCATTAACTTTGTTTGTTCCAGATGGCGGAATTTTGCAAAAAAACAGAAGTTGAGACAGGTGGACCCGTACCAACACAACCTGTACAAGCACTTTGAGAATTTCTTTTAAAGCCCTTTATAAACTAAACTTATTTTCCCTTCCCTACTCCTCCTTAGACAGGCGCACTGTCACTGTACCTGACTTAGCCGTGTTGATGAGCTCCGAGGCTCCCACAGCTCCATGGATAGTCACCTCTCCATCAGGGAGACACAGTTCAAACTCCTCCTCTGGCTTCAGAGAGTCTGGTAACACACCAGGGTCATATTCATTCGAGAAAACCGCAGCAAAACGTTTTGCAATGCTAAACAAATAATTATCATTTCCTATTGGACAAGTCCCAGCAGACCATGGTCATGAAAACACTGCCAAAACAGTCTGTTGAATAAACACAAAAGGAGAGTCAAGTCAAGGAGCAGTACCTTCTCTGGGTTCAGAGTCATAGATGGACACCTTGGTCCCATCCAGCACCACATACTTCCTCTCCCAGCCTTGCTGGCCCCGCCTGGAGTTCCTGCAGACACACACACTATGAACCAGAATATTCACAGGTGTTACATTTTCCCTGTGAAGCACCATACCCAGAGCTCTTGCCCAAGGAGGAAGAGGAGGAGTAGGGAAGGAAAAACACATTTAGTTTAAAAAGGGCTTTATAATAAATTCTCAAAGTGCTCTACATAAAGCAAGGTAAGGCAGGTAAACAGAAGAATGTCCATAATAAAGTGGTTACTATTGTGACGTGGTAAAGGTTGGACCCAGGTGCAGAGGAGACCAGACAAGGAATCAGTGGTTAAGGATAAACAGTACACTTGAAAAAAAAAATAAACACTAAGTCTCGCAAACTCACTCAGGAAATGAACGCACACGGTAAACTATTCAAGCTTCAGCAAAGAGAAACAGAAAACACACCTCTTTTAAAGGGGAAATCGTAATGAGTAATAGAACACATCTGACTGTCATAATTGTCTCTAGGATGGTCTGTCCAGATGTAGGCAATCATGGCCCAATCGGTGTGGAACGAGGAGGACTGTAGCACGCACAGAGAACACTGAGCAAGGAACCCCTTGCATCCTTCCGGGTGGCCCTCGTACCGCTCGGCGGCTGGGATCTTGTGTTCCTGGTTCAGGTTCCCTGGAGGAACTATGGCGACACCTGTAGCACTGGGCAATGAGACTTCGGTATTGGCTCTTCCTGGGTTAAGGTTCGAATCTGGTTGGAGGGAGTCGGTAAGTGCCCGGAGGGTCTCTGATATTTGGGAGAGTTGTTCATGCTGTCGCCCCAGCAGTGCTCCTTGGTGGGTTACAGCATTCTTGATCTCTGTTGTGTCCATGTTTAGGCAGAAGCTTGCAGTGACGTGGTAAGGTTGGACCCAGGTGCAGAGAAGAGACCAGACGAGGAATCAGTGCTTAACTTCTTATGGGCACTTTTTACGGTAACGTCCCACCTGGCCAACATCCGGTGAAATTGCTGAATGCGAAATTGGACAGAGAGAACTTGTTGCGAAGGGGAGTGCCTCATGATACATCAGAGAGAGTGTACTTTGTTACAAAAAACTTGGCTTGACCACAAACCCAAGGGCTCCTTTAAATGTACCCATTGCAACCTTTGCAGTAATATTGCACAGAAGAAGTATTTTGTTGACACAGCTTCCAAAATGGAGTATTACATCAAGCATTTCATTAACTGTAAAAACCACTCATGTCATCTATAGATTGCAAGTGTTCTACATTGGACGGACAAAGAGACGCCTTCAAGACCACTTAGCGGAACACAATACGCCATACGGGTAGGCAATGAAGACTACCCCATGGCTAAGCACTACAAGTCCCTACACCATGGCAACCCTGCCTCCCTACAAGCTATGGGTATTGATTATATTCCGGCCTCTATTAGAAAAGGGAACCGTCTTAAACAGTTAAACCAAAGGGAAAGTTTTTGGATTTACAAACTACAGGCCACTAAATACCCTGGTTTAAATGAAGATATGGATTTACAAACTACAGGCCACTAAATACCCTGGTTTAAATGAAGATATGGATTTACAAACTACAGGCCACTAAATACCCTGGTTTAAATGAAGATATGGATTTACAAACTACAGGCCACTAAATACCCTGGTTTAAATGAAGATATGGATTTACAAACTACAGGCCACTAAATACCCTGGTTTAAATGAAGATATGGATTTACAAACTACAGGCCACTAAATACCCTGGTTTAAATGAAGATATGGATTTACAAACTACAGGCCACTAAATACCCTGGTTTAAATGAAGATATGGATTTACAAACTACACGCCAATAAAGACCCTGGTTTAAATGAAGATATGGATTTACAAACTACAGGCACCTAAATACCCTGGTTTAAATGAAGATATGGATTTACAAACTACAGGCCACTAAATACCCTGGTTTAAATGAAGATATGGATTTACAAACTACAGGCCACTAAATACCCTGGTTTAAACGAAAATATGGATTTACAAACTACAGGCCACTAAATACCCTGGTTTAAACGAAGATATGGATTTACAAACTACAGGCCACTAAGTACCCTGGTTTAAATGAAGATATGGATTTACAAACTACAGGCCACTAAATACCCTGGTTTAAATGAAGATATGGATTTACAAACTACAGGCCACTAAATACCCTGGTTTAAACGAAGATATGGATTTACAAACTACAGGCCACTAAGTACCCTGGTTTAAACGAAGATATGGATTTACAAACTACAGGCCACTAAATACCCTGGTTTAAACGAAGATATGGATTTACAAACTACAGGCCACTAAATACCCTGGTTTAAACGAAGATATGGATTTACAAACTACAGGCCACTAAATACCCTGGTTTAAACGAAGATATGGATTTACAAACTACAGGCCACTAAATACCCTGGTTTAAATGAAGATATGGATTTACAAACTACAGGCCACTAAATACCCTGGTTTAAATGAAGATATGGATTTACAAACTACAGGCCACTAAATATCCTGGTTTAAACGAAGATATGGATTTCTCACCCTTCCTGTAGGGTCGTGATGGGTCCATTTGCTGTCATCCAATGGACATTTTGCTTAATTTGCCCTCAGCTATGGTTAGACTGTTGTTGTTCATGTTTTGTTGTTCTAGTGTACTATGAAATATATTGCTTTCTTATTCTTGACACTTCTCCTAGTCATATTTAAGGTTAGAACTACCTTTTAGTCTTCTGATACTTCTAGCTTGGAGTTGTATTTTTATGATAACTTAGCTACAGTATTTCACCTTTTAATGTGTATAGTATTGCTTACTAGGTGTGTCCAATCAATTTTGTAATCACTCCCTCTTCCAATTAGGGGTAATTGGAAAAGCTGTCGGTTTAAAAAAAACTTTGTTTCTATTGAACATGCCATACTAATAAAGGCATTTAAATTAATTATATCAAGAGTGCCTTGGTCCTCCTTTCTTTTTGGTTACTAATAAACTTTTCCAAACAATTCAAACAACATTTATAATCAAACCATAGGTACCCTAATAAGTAAATAAACAATCAAATTTAAGACGGAGAATCGTTATTGTCTTTCCCGGAGAAAAATACCAAAGAACTCGCTCTCTTCCACACGCTTGGAAACACTACAGCTCAAATGGGAGCCACCTAGAAAAAATACAATTTCTGGCTCATTTTTCCAAAAACTAGCATGAAACTCTTTCTAAAGACTATTGACATCTAGTGGAAGCCCTAGGAACTGCAATCTGGGAGGATTTCGCCTTATAATAAAAGTGACAGCCATTGAAAACAGTGGTAGGCTGAATTGTTTTTTTTTTGGGGGGGGGTTGTCCTCTGGGTTTCGCCTGCCATATCCGTTCTGTTATACCTCAGACATCATTTGAACAGTTTTAGAAACTTTAGAGTGTTTCCTATCCAAATCTACCAATTATATGCATATCCTAGCTTCTGGGCCTGAGTAACAGGCAGTTGACTTTGGGCACGCTTTACATCCGGATGTGAAAATACTGCCCCGTACCAAAGGGAGGTTCAGGATAAACATAATACTTTACTGAGAAACGGTATCCACAGGATCACAGTACACTTGAAAAAACAACAAACACTAAGTCTCGAAAACTTACTCAGGAAACGAACGCACACGGTAAACAATTCTAGCTTTTGCAAAGAGAAACAGAAAATACATCTCTTTTGAAAGGGGAAAACATAATGAGTAATAGAACACACCTGACTGTCATAATTGGCTCTAGGATGGTCTCTGCCGCCCTCTGGTGACAGGTGGAACCATGACAAATATAAGTACACAGACCTGGGTTGTTTCATCCAGCCCTCCAGGCGTACATGGCCAGCAGCCTCTTTGAGCTGCAGGGGAGGGGAGTTGGCCTTCTCCCGACACAACACCTCTGAGAAATGGGTAGCATACTCCGCCGGCAGGCCGCACGTGGCAGGGAGGCAGGGCGAGCACTTGGGGTGGCACAGGGTGTGGCACTCTACAGTAGACCAGGAAGAGAGAGAAGAAAAGGCATTCATTCTGTAGGATTGATTTTAGAGTTATGGTGGCTGAAAACAAGTACTCTGAGAAGTTGTGTTGTCAATCCATTTTATCTTCATACCTGTATACAAGTGTCAGGTATAATTAAAACATTTTTCATAGAAAATAAGGACCACAAGCTAGAAAAGTTTGATTTCAAGAAAAAGTTGAAATACAGTATGGGCTCCAGACTAACATTTCCCCCTGGTGGCACTGGTTGGTGGCACCAGCTCATTATTTGGTCCCACCATTTTTTTTGCGCAGCGTCACACAATGTGATTTTTTAAAATATCATTTTAGAAAGTCATTCACTGTGCTTTATTACATTTTTTTATAGACTACTGAGATTGTATTCAAGAAATAGGTTGTTTCATCATCTTTTCATGTTGTGATTCTAAATACTTAAATTTGGTTCCTAATCCAGTGATTGTCATCTTGGGTTGACAATTAGGCTTTTGTTATAATTTAGTGTTGCCTTTTTGATTTTGTTCAATAGAGATGAATTTGCCTGCACGAATATCATAGGCTAATTTATTTAGGTCCAATTCATCACTCGAGTAAGTGGAAACTCAAAACACATTAGCTCAATCACTAACTCCAAATATAATATATTCATCTAAAAGTAAATGTAATGTCCCATTTTTTTTGCAGTTGTAGCCTACGGCCCAATGAGATCTATGCAATCGCAATGGCCAATGCACATAATAATTTTGCGCGCTCTGTGTCTCAAAGCTATATCAAATATTTCAGTTGTAAAATAGTTGCTAATCAGCACAGAGTTAAAAAACTGAAATTATAGCTACAAAAAGCTGAGAACCTCCTCTCTCCAGCAATTGGATTTCAAAATGTTATACAATCAGAACACCTTTCTTTCTCCGGGAGCATTTTTGTTCCCCAAGACAGGAGAGCGTGGCTCGATCAAAACATCAGCAAGCCAAAGCAAAAGAGGTATCCGGGCAGGTAGACACAGTCTGGAGCCTTGGTAATGAACATAATGCAGTGGTCTGGGACATTGCTAATGAGTTCAACAGCAGTGCTACCACAACAGTGATGAGGAAGAAAGGCAGTGCAGTACAGTAGGACCTACTAACCTAGGCAGGTGGCGGCCTGCCGTCCAAAGTGCACGGTGTCCAAGCAGACAGCACACTTGGTGGCCCTCATGTTGAGTCCGAAGTTGAAACGATGGGGTATGTTGCTGTGCATCCTCTCCTTCACACGACGCCCATACTCTACAACAAGATGGAGGGACAAAAATTGAGTGAAAATTTGTGAAAGCTAGAATGAATGAGTTTGAAGTGGTCTTGCACATACAGTGAATTCGGAAAGTATTCAGGCCCCTTGACTTTTTCCACATTTTGTTACGTTGCAGCCTTATTCTAAAATGGATTCAACAGTTTTTTCACCCTCATCAATCTAGACACAATACCCCATAATGACAAAGCAAAAACAGGTTTTCATAAAAAAAATGTTTTTAATCAAAAATCAAAAACTGAAATATCCCATAAGTATTTAGACCCTTTACTCAGTACTGTCTTCTTGGGTACGACACTACTGGCTTTGCACACCTGAACTTGTGAAGTTTCTCCCATTCTCCTCTGCAGATCCTCTCAAGCTCTGTCAGGTTGAATGCGGGGCGTCACTGCACAGCTATTTTCAGGTCTCTCCAGAGATGTTTGAATAGGCTCTGGCTGGGCCACTCAAGGACATTCAAAGACTTATTCCAAAGCCACTCCTGTGTTGTCTTGGCTTTGTGCTTAGGGTCATTGTCCTGTTGGAAGGGGAACCTTTGCCCCAGTTGTAGGTCCTGAGCACTCTGGAGCAGGTTTTCATCAAGGATCTCTCTGTACTTTGCTCCGTTCATCTTTCCCTCAATCCTGATTAGTCTCCCAGTCCCTGCTTCTGAAAAAATCCCCACAGCATGATGATGCCAGCACTATTCTTCTCCATATGGATGGTGCCAGGTTTCCTCCAGATGTGAAGCTTGGCATTCAGACCGAAGACTTCAATCTTGGTTTCATCAGACGAGACATTTACATTTACATTTAAGTCATTTAGCAGACGCTCTTATCCAGAGCGACTTACAAATTGGTGCATTCACCTTATGACATCCAGTGGAACAGCCACTTTACAATAGTGCATCTAAATCTTTTAAGGGGGGGTGAGAAGGATTACTTTATCCTATCCTAGGTATTCCATAAAGAGGTGGGGTTTCAGGTGTCTCCGGAAGGTGGTGATTGAGAGAATCTAGTTTTTCATGGTCTGATTGGTGAAGTACTGCAGATATGGTTGTCCTTCTCCCATTTCCACAGAGGAACTCTGGAGCTCTGTCAGAGTGACGTGTTCTTGGTAACCTCCCTGACCAAGGAACATCCACTCTGATTGCTCGGTTTGGTCGGGCAGCCAGCTCGAGGAAGAGTCTTGGTGTTTCCAAACTTCTTCAACTTCAATGCTGCAGAAAGTTTTTGATACCCTTCCCAAGGACTGTGCCTCGACACAATTCTGTCTCGGAGTTCAATGGCCAATTCCTTGGACCTCATGGTTTGGTCTTTGCTCTGACATGCACTGTCAACCATGCACATGTCCAATCAATTGAATTTACCAGAGTCTCAAAGCAAAGGGTCTGGGTAGCCTAGTGGTTAGAGTGTTGGACTAGTAACCGAAAGGTTGCAAGTTCGAATCCCCGAGCTGACAGGGTACAGATCTGTCATTCTGCCCCTGAACAGGCAGTTAACCCACTATTCCTAGGCTGTCATTGAAAATAAGAATTTGTTCTTAACTGACTTGCCTAGTAAAATAAAGGTTAAAAAAAAATACTCATGTAAATGAGGTATTTTTTTTATTTTTATATAGAAAATTGCTAATGTTTCTAAAAACCTGTTTTCACTTTGACATTATGGGGTATTGGGAATGGTCCAAACACACCAAGACAGTAGTGAAGAGGGCCCGACAAAGCTTATTCCCCCTCAGGAAACTAAAAAGATTTGGCATGGGTCCTGAGATCCTCAAAAGGTTCTACAGCTGCAACATCGAGAGCACTGGTTGCATCACTGCCTGGTATGGCAACTGCTTGGCCTCTGACTGTAAGGCACGACAGAGGGTAGTGTGTACGGCCCAGTACATCACTGGGGCTAAGCTGCCTGCCATCCAGGACCTCTACACCAGGCGGTGTCGGAGGAAGGCCCTAAAAATTGTCAAAGACCCCAGCTACCCCAGTCATAGACTGTTCTCTCTACTACCGCATGGCAAGCAGTACCGGAGTGCCAAGTCTCGGACAAAAAGGCTTCTCAACAGTTTTTACCATCAAGCCATAAGACCCCTGAACAGGTAATCAAATAGCTACCTGGACTATTTGCATTGTGTGCCCCCCCAACCCCCTTTTTACACTGCTGCTACTCTCTGTTTATCATATATGCATAGTCACTTTAACTATACATTCATGTACATACTACCTCAATTAGGCTGACCAATCAGTGCTCCCGCACAGTGGCTAACCGGGCCATCTGCATTGTGTCCCACCCACCACCCGCCAACCTCTCTTTTACGCTACTGCTACTCTCTGTTCATCATATATGCATTGTCACTTTAACCATATCTACATGTGCATACTACCTCAATCAGCCTGACTAACCGGTGTCTGTATGTAGCCTTGCTACTTTTATATCCTCACTACTTTTATAGCCTTGCTACTGTATATAGCCTGTTTTTTTTCCTGTTGTTTTATTTCTTTACCTACCTATTGTTCACCTAATACCTTTTTTGCACTATTGGTTAGAGCCTGTAAGTAAGCATTTCACTGTATTCAGCGCACGTGACAAATACATTTTTATTTGATTGTGTGTAGATTAATTAAATGTTTTCCTAATCTATTTTCGAATAAGTCTGTAACTTAACAAAATGTGGAAAAAGTCAAGGGGTCTGAATACTTTCCGAATGCACTTTATACCTTGCAAATTGTTCTTGTCACTTAAATGTTCCTGACATAAGCAGCAGTTTTTTGACAGCAAGATTAAGCAAGTATACAAGGCATAGTATACCCCAAACATTCTCTGCACTTGCATGTTCTCTGTTCTAGTGACATAACCATGACAATGAGTTGGATCATGCAGATGGCAATGTGTGTATGTGTCACGTTCTGACCTTAGTTCTTTTGTTATGTCTTTGTTTTAGTATGGTCAGGGCGTGAGTTGGGTGGGTTGTCTATGTTATTTTTTCTATAATTTGGGATTTCTGTGTTTGGCCTGGTATGGTTCTCAATCAGAGGCAGCTGTCAATCGTTGTCCCTGATTGAGAACCATACTTAGGTAGCCTGGTTGTCCCTGATTGAGAACCATACTTAGGTAGCCTGGTTGTCCCTGATTGAGAACCATACTTAGGTAGCCTGGTTGTCCCTGATTGAGAACCATACTTAGGTAGCCTGGTTGTCCCTGATTGAGAACCATACTTAGGTAGCCTGGTTTCACCTTTGAGTTGTGGGTGATTGTTTCCTGTTGGATGTTTGTTTCACATTTCAGGACTGTTTCGGTTTTCGGTTGTATCATTCACTTTGTTATTTTGTATTCTCTAGTGTTCAGTTTAATAAACTAAAATGGACACTGACCACACAGTACATTAGTCCGATCTCTACTTCTCCTCCTCGTCAGAGGAGGAAGACCGTTACAGTATGAAGACTGTTACAGTATGTATTTACAAAAGATGGCTAATGGTTTCAGATCTACTCAGTTTTGCAAAAAGAAAGGCTGGGTAACCCTTTACACTCATACCTGTATACGGGTTGAAAATGACAGAGTTGGGCAGTGATAAAGACCTAAATTGGAACGCAGTGGCTGTATGCTAACATGCTATAAATGACATCATAGCTCAGCGCCTCACAGCCCTGTATGGGTTTTGACTGACAGCCTTTCTGAACTTGAGCACCGCACATGGCAAGAAGTTGCCCCCATCATCCCTCCCATTAAATGGGCAACTTTTGCACATTTTTTGTTGTCTGAATGAGGGAATTGCTGTACATTATTTCCAAGATGAGATGTTGAGGATTATAATAAATACCGCTTTGATGTCATACAAGCAAGCCAAACAACCGTGAGTCCAAATGTGCACTTCACATTTCCAGATCATAAAGCTCATGTCATATACAGTGTCAATGTTTATGATCACTATGTTTGATGTACAGTTACAAGATGACATGGTGTCATACCCTAGGTTGTTCTGAACAGAATGAGTCTGTTTGTCTATTGTGAAGAGAATTTGCAGCGTTACATGCACCTGAATGCACACGACTACTTTATATGTGCACAAAATATATTTTCTCTGAATTGCCCTGTGAAAGCCTAACACTGTAAGATCGCATTTTATAACTTAGCTAGTCATGTTGGCAATATAAAAAGCTTTGTCCACCTGACCCAGATTGCAATTTATAAAGGGATGTTTTTGGATGGTGTGTGATTGGGTTCCAAACAAAACAACTACAAGTGTGCTTAGTCCAGTTCCTCAACGGCACAGCTAGGAGAGCTCAGAAAATCCCCTTATAGTTGAAGACTGTTCTGAAAGTGCATTGAAATTACTTTGGAGATGTGTGGGGCCACTTGGGGCCACTTGGAGACACCAGTTAGTCCTCTCACTCAAACACTTGTCATTTGTTTTGTCTTATGTTGCACCAACCCCACATTTTACATGAATATTCTTATGTTACTGAATGTATCCAGAGTATTTTCACATTTCCTTATCAACAAGTGCAGCGAACTGTAAACCAGAAGTCCTGAGCCTCACCCTCTTCTATGCGTTTGACAAAGAATCAAATATAACTCAGTGGCAGTTACATTTGCCAAGACCCACCCACATCTTGTTGACCAACTGATGGAGCATTTCCTCAGTGGATTCTGAATCATTCTCTATTTTTTGCCCACTGACACTCTAAAAATTTGTTCCTTCAGCCAATTACCCTGACAGCATCACATCATGGTTTCTTTTTGGAAACTTTGGCACCGGACAATGTGACTGGAAAGATTTCAATACACAGGACATTTGAGAAATGTACCGGACATTCATATATGCATCGGGTGCTTAACGCATTAGGGCGTACACCCAAGGTGCTCAAAATCACATTTCGATTCTTGAAATTCATTTTTACCAGAATATAAATTAGCCTGTAAAGTTTTAATAAAATAAAACAGAACAATGTTCTTATACCAACATGACAAGTTTTATTGAAAAGCAAAACATTGCCAATTGCATCTTCATCCCTGTTATAGATCAATAATAAATATCGAAAAATATACACTACCGTTCAAAAGTTTGGGGTCACTTAGAAATGTCCTTGTTTTTGAAAGAAAAGTCATTTTTTTGTCCATTTAAATAACACTAAATTGATCAGAAATTCAGTATAGACATTGTTAATGTTGTAAATGACTATTGTAGCTGGAAACGGCTGATTTTTTATGGAATATTTACATAGGTGTACTATCAGCAACAATCACTCCTGTGTTCCAATGGCACGTTGTGTTAGCTAATCCAAGTTTATCAAGGCTAATTGATCATTATAAAACCCTTTTGCAATTATGTTAGCACAGCTGAAAACTGTTGTCCTAATTAAAAAAGCAATAAACTTCCTAGAAGGCCAGCATCGCGTAGTTGCCTCTTCACTGTTGTTGTTGAGACGGGTGCTTTGCAGGTACTATTTAATGAAGCTGCCAGTTGAGGAATTGTGAGGCATTTGTTTCTCAAACTAGACACTATAATGCACTTGTCCTCTTGCTCAGTTGTGCACCGGGGCCCCCCACTCCTCTTTCTATTCTGGTTAGAGCCAGTTTGTGCTGTCATGTGAAGGGAGTAGTACACAGCATTGCACGAGATCTTCAGTTTCTTGGCAATTTCTCATATGGAATAGCCTTCATTTCTCAGAACAAGAATAGACTGATGAGTTTCAGAAGAAAGGTCTTTGTTTCTGGCCATTTTGAGCCTATAATCGAACCCACAAATGCTGATGCTCCAGATACTCAACTAGTCTAAAGAAGGCCAGGACAACAGTTTTCAGAAGGCCAGGACAGCTGTGCTAACATAATTGAAAAAGGGTTTTATAATGATCAATTAGTCTTAAAATGATAAACTTGGATTAGCTAACACAACGTGCCATTGGAACACAGGACTGAAGGTTGCTGATAATGGGCCTCTGTTTAACTATGTAGATATTCCATTTTTTTTAATCTGCCATTTCCAGCTACAATAGTCATTTACAACATTAACAATGTTTACACTGTATTTCTGATCAATTTGATGTTATTTTAATGGATAAAAATGTGCTTTTCTTTCAAAAACAAGGACATTTCTAAGTGACCCCAAACCTTTGAACGGTTGTGTATATAAAATTGAATAAATAAATAAATAATAAAACCCAACTTCCAAATATTATATTTATTTAATATAATTTGCGAACAACCCTATAGGCTATTTGTATGAAATTGTGATTAATCTTTCAAATACAATCTAGGCCTCTTTAATTTAATTTAGATTAGTCATGAACATTTGATTTAGGCCTAATAAATAACACAATATGGTTGTCTACAAACACCTGGACCAGTAGGTCATGGCGAGTAGGGATCCAGCATTCATGTCATATTTGACTTTTTGTAGCAGGTTAGGAGAATTTACGCAGCAGGTTAGGAGAATGAATGTAGCAGACTATGATAATTAGGTTAAGGTTAGGTAAAGGGTTGTGGTTAGGGTTAGCTAAAATGTACACACAAAAAAAACTTTTGATGTTTGTTTAACAAAGGCAGGACCTTTCTAGCCATGACCGGGTCGGCCAGTCACACTCTGGCTGCAGTTCAGCACCACAGCAGTGGAAAGAGATATTATCAAACTGATGTTCGACAATCAAATTCGATATGTAAATAAACAAAATTGGTTAAGGCTGGTTCATTGAGAGAAAGCTTATTTTACAATGCTCCTGCGAAACGAGGCCCCCACCATGCCTTTTTCAAGATCACAAAATATCTCCCTCTTACAGTTCTTATGGATGATGTTAATGTTATGCTTATTGTAATTGGAATTATCGCGGGGTCGTGACTTGTGTAATATACGTGGCTTATTGATAACAACTCTGTGCCTGGTGACTTCAAGTCGCTCTGGATAAGAGCGTCTGCTAAATGACTTAAATGTAAATGTAATAGTCGGCAACGATGTATTGTTTCCAAATGTTACTGAATAAGCTCAACTGAAGTGCACCAATTGCGCATGATACACATCATTACTCTAGTCTATCAATCCATTCCAATCTTCATACTATTAACATGCATTGCTGGCCCAAAACCTAATATACTACATGACACAGAGACACATCTTGCTTAGGGTGGCAGTAGAACTTCTAGGATCGGGCCTGACGAATACAAGAATTTCCCACTAATTTACTTGCGTTTGCGGCAGACGATGGCCTGCTCAAAGTGAACCGCTGCTGCTGGGAAGTCAAAACTGTCCAACTCCTTGGAGCACCCTGCGGTGCGCATCAGCCTCGTTACTTTGTCCTCAAGAAGGCGTGATCTTGAGGCAGTCTTTACTCTGTTTTGGAGAAAGAATCCCCTCACACTAGAAACATGGATAATCAACACAATCTTCGTACATGTTTCCCAGTCAGGTACACATAGCTGAAGTCCCTTATGAGGACCTTGTGTCTTTTGTGTGAGTAAACACACACCAGACACTCATTTCCAAGCAGCTTGATGATTTATTAGCCTATGAAGCATATTTGCCTTTGAAGTTGGAGCCCATCTAATGGTATTTCCATCAATTAATAAAAAGCATTATTTTGCAATGGATTATTTTTAAGACAATTTGGCTGGCAACAATTGTATATATTTGCTTTAAAAAAATTGGGGCTAAACGACAGCATTTACCGGCTAATGGAAACCCTGCATCACATGCACCTCAGATGCAGGCTAGCGTTGTAAATGTGCCCCATGAACCAGTTGAAGCGAGGAGATGAACACAAGCACAATGAGGTGGAAGATGGTGACCTCTTCAAATAACATTTTCAAACTGGGAATACACTTACTTTCAAAAGTTACTCTTCGCTTCTCTGTGAGCAGAATAAGAGGGAGAAAAAAAGAGTTCTAAAAGTGGCTAGGTGACAGCAAAAGATAGCAAGAAGAGCAAGAAAATTAGAGCGAGAGAGAGACTTACCCTCGGGCGTGGAGCTCTCCTTGCAGCGGGCAGAGCTGGATGGTGCCAGTAGAATGCTGGGGTTGGGCTGGAGCTCAGGGGACTTGACGGTGGCTGACATGAGTATCTGCTGGCGGGCAGAGGCAGGCGTGGCCGGAGCATGCTCTGAGGCTTTGAAATGGGCCGCTGGGGGGGAAAGGGTAATACCTAATCAGTTGTACAACAATGTGTTCAAAGGAAATGGGTCTTCTGCATCTCTGAATCAGAGAGGTCAGGAGGGCTGTCTTAATCGACATCCACGGCGCCCGGGGAACATTGGGTTAACTGCCTTGCTCAGGGGTAGAACAGCAAATGTTCACCATGTCAGTCCGGGGATTCGATCCAGCAACCTTTCGGTTACGGGTCCAATACTCCTACCCGCCAGGCTACCCGCCACCCCCAGGGAGGAAGGCAGGGGAAATGTTAGCCTTTGGGTACATATCTGGTACACGTCGACACACCAGAAATGTTGCCTCATGTCCCCATCATCAATATACAATGACCGTGTTCAAATACTTCAAAAACGTATTCTCACTTCCCTGAATTAAGACATCTTTCCACTGGACTGCTCTCCCCAATATTATGTTAGATCAGTGAGAAGTTCAACGAAAGGACAGGATACAGTCCAGGATTTGAACCAAACACTATGTCAACCATCAGGGCATATATTCACAAACAACTCACAGTAAGAGTGCTAATCTAGGATCAGTTTTGCCTTTTAGATCATAATGAATAATATAGCATGGACAGGGGGGAATCTGATCCTAGATTAGCACTCCTGCTCTGAGAGGCTTTATGAATATGGGTCTAGATCCTGCAATAGGTTGTTGGCGACACCACTCTTACCCTCTTCTCTTAGTGATCTCAGCTCTATCCTCATCTTCTGCAGAGCCTCCTCCAGGTCTGAGCAGCGTGTCCTCTCCTTCTCCAGGGCCACCTTCATGTCACTGTACTGCATGGGCAGTGCCGGCTGAGCCTGGGCCCCAGATCCCCCAGCTCCATTCCCATTGAGCCCCAGCTCCTCACGACGACGCCCAAAGATACCCTGGCAGGAGAAAGAGAGGGTTAGACGGAGCTTCAGAAAAAGTTAGCGTCACTCTCACACATAGTAACATTACAATGTATTGTCTCTGTTTTCATTCTCATTGACATAACTTACTTTTTATTTTTTACATTTGAGTCATTTAGCAGTTGCTCTTATCCAGAGTGACTTACAGTAGTGAGTGCATACATTTTCAGATTTGTTCCTACTGGTCCCCCATGGGAATCAAACACACAACCCTGGCATTGCAAGGCAAATGCTCTACCAATTGAGCTACACAGGACCACGATAAATGAAAAATCTGTGTGTAGTGAGTGACCTCTCGAAGAAAAAAAAATATCTGCTTCTATACAGACTGCCATTTACCACATTTCCAGCACTAAGTTCTTTCACCTTCTTTTTCTTGGTGGGCAGGTCCATTTTGGCCTGTAGAAAGTCAATCAGTTTGGTCTGCTGAGAAATGGTGCCCTCCATCTTGACTTTCTCATGAGAATAGACAGCCTGTGTGTGGTGGGAGAGGAGCAACATCTCAGAATCAGCCTCAATATAAGAGTACCAGCTAACATCTCAAACTGAACAAGCTGTAGCAGCTGCGTTCCAGCAACTATGGCGGATGTGTGCGTAATCTGGGTCATATTCATTTGGGAACATAACAGAAAACTTTTCAAAGTGTTTTGCCACAGAAAACGAAAATGAACTTTTCTTATTGGACAAGACCACGTAGTCCTTCCCTGTTTCAGTACGTTCAGTGCGTAATGAATACCTCCCAGACCAGGCCAGTACAGCTCAGCTCCGCAGTGTAATAACAGTCTAAGTGGGAGTGAGCGTAATGTCACCTGAATGTTCTCCAGCTGGTACTCCAGGTCAGTCCTCTCAGTCTTCAGCAGGTCAGTCTGGTCCAGAGCATCCTGCAGGCCCTGGGTCAGACGGAAGATGTGGCTCTTCTGTAGGTCCATCTGCTGCTGCAGCTTACCTTGCTGTGGTGGGAAGATCACCACACAAACACACATCATTCCAAGACAAGCTAAAAGCTATTTTGTTAACTCTTTATTTTACAGTCCTATCTCAATGGGGCCCGTCTTCACAAAAGGTTTCAGAGTACAGGTGATCTAGGATCATCAGCCCCCCTATGTCCATGTCACCTTATTCATTATGATTTAAAAGGCTAAACTTATCCTAGATGAGCATTGTGGGGTACTTTCTACCTCATCCATTAGCCTCTGCTTCAGCTCCCTCTCTGTCTCCAGTTTCTGCTGCAGGGTGCGGGCGTTCATCTCCAGCATGGCGTGCTTCTTCTCCAGGTCATTCAGCTGACAATAAACATTCAGATTCAAAATGTGTGTAAAATAATCATAATAATATAACATGCCATTTAGCATACATGTTTATCCAAGTGCCTTACATTGCATATTTATTTTTGTATATTTGACCCCAACAGGAATCAAACCAACAAACCTGGCATTGCTAGTGTCACGCTCTACACAAGACTCACCGTATCAGAGAGACTCTCAGCCTTCAGTCTCTGTTCTTTCAGAGCTTGCTGCAGAGACACGATCTCTGCCTTGTGCTCCCTGACAGCTAGCTCCACTGCCTGGCGAGACTCGGTACTGCGCTGGTCTGCACGCAGCCTGAGCACACAAACATAAAATTCACCATGTGTGCACAGCTGTGTGTTGGTAGGAAGCTATGTTTGTATGATTAGTCTGTGAGATGGCAGTGTGTGTTTTGTGTGCTGGCCTTTGCGAATGTCAATATGACATGAGCACGTGTGTATGTACTATGTATGGGTGTCTGTATGTATGATGGTATGGGTGTGTATGTACTATGTATGGGTGTCTGTATGTATGATGGTATGGGTGTGTATGACACATGTGAATTTGTGTACATATTAACGCTGGTGCGTATAATGCCTGCTCATGTTACATGTGTATGATACCCGGCGTGCGTGTGTGTATCTGCCTGTTCTGCTTCTCGTTGTCCATCAGGCGCTGCATGTCTCGGGTCCTCCTCTCGGCCTGATTCTTCTCGTCCTCCAGGGCTCCCCTCCAGGCCTCCCACTGTCTCTCCTTCTCCAGCAGCTCATCATTCAGACTCTCCAGCTCCACAGCCTGTTCCTCCAGCATGCTGCATGTCGTCTTCAGAGTCTCAATGTTCTACAGGCACACAAGTCACTTGTTTTATTTTGTTTTTATGTAACTAGGTATGCCTTTATGTAACCAGGTAAATCATTGAGAACACAATCTCTTTCGCAATAACGACCTGATTTACTTGTCGCTTCCTATGCTGAGTCTGTATACATCTCAAGCCCAGCTAGGGCTGGGCGGCATACCGTTAATTACTATATACCGGTATTGATGCATGGACCGGTTTGGGTTGTTACTTTACCTTCTATAACGGTTCAATTAAGGTTGTCCCGTTGGGTTCCAAACACCCGGCGTTGAAACAGGTTATGTCATTTCGGCGACAGGTGTTTATGTTTTTAGACTCACCGGAGCAGACGGTACGGGTAGTCAACGGTGTTTTGAGTGTGGGGATGTTGGTCATAATGCTTGCCCGAAAAGGGAGAAGGCAGAGGGAGGGGCGCAGGTGGTCATTGTAACGCCTGGGCCCACTGATGTAGGGAGAGGTGGACAGTGGTAGAGCAGCCAAAAGCACCTGTTGCTGAGGAACAAGTTATCAGTGTTGAGGGCACGGAGTTGCAACTTGTATTAGAGGTAAATGTTATGCAGCAGAAAAATATTGTTGTAGAAGGTAAGGATGTATCTGAAGAGCCAGTTCCTCAGACTGGTGAGCAGGTGCCCAGTACGAGTGCTAGGGTAAAGGAGGGGGTTCTTGTGGAGCTAGGCTCCCAGGGAGTGGAGGAGATGCCCACTACGAGTAATGGGGTAAAGGAGGGGGTTCTTGTGGAGCTAGGCTCCCAGGTAGTGGAGGAGATGCCCACTGCGAGTAATGGGGTACAGGAGGGGGTTCATGTGGAGCTAGGCTCCCAGGGAGTGGAGGAGATGCCCACTGCGAGTAATGGGGTACAGGAGGGGGTTCATGTGGAGCTAGGCTCCAAGGTAGTGGAGGAGTGGGGAGTGTTGAAAGGGATGTGGTAGAGGGGAGTCAGTTGTCTGTGGCCTCAGCTGAGGAGGATCAGGAAAAGGATATGGATATCTCGTTTGATATGATAGCAGCTGGTGAGGACTCAATTTACAATGTAGAGAAGGTAAATGGTTTTCTGGATCAGACTTTTGGTAAATCTGTCAAATTGGCAGATTATTTTGATGTTGATAAGTTTGTGAGGTCAGCTGTGATGTTACAGAAGACGGTGGGGTTAGACCAATTGAGTGAGAAGAAGCGGTTTCGCTTGAGGAAATTTGTTACTGCTGTTGAAGCAGCAAAAGGTGGTGGGAAATGTGGTCAGGTTAATAAGAGAAAATTAAAACAATGATGAGGATCATGCTTCATAGGGTGTCTTTTCTCTTTGGTTTCTCTGTGGTTTCTTCTGCTTTTCTTTTCTCTTTTCTATATGGAGGTACTAAGGGGAGGTTCTCTCAATATTAATGGGGGAAGGGACAGGAATAAGAGGGCTTGGGTATTAGAAGTAATAAAACAGAAAAGGCTTAATGTAGTTTTCCTACAGGAGACACATAGTGATGAAGAAAATGAGGTTTACTGGGGTATGTGGTGGGAGGGGAAGCATATACTCAGTCATGGTACTAATTTCAGTGCTGGAGTGGTAATATTGTTTTCCTCAGATTTAGGGGGGACTGTGGTATCTACAACAGAGATTGTCAAGGGTCAAGTTTTATTGGTCAAGGTGGATGTTATGTTTAAAAAAAAAGTTTTATGTTTATGCTCCTAATGAGGGTACAGAGCGTATTGCTGTATTTGATCAAATAAAGGAAACCTTAAGACAGTGTGATCAAGAGGGGTGTATTGTTTTAGGGGGTGACTGGAACTGTACAGTGGATTTTACTGTTGATCACACCGCTGAAGAACCTCACCTGCGGTCAGCCTGTCTGGCCTATTAACTGAGTTTGAACTTTCTGATGTGTGCAGAGTAAGGAATGCAAAAGTTGGGCAGTACACATGGCTAAAAATTAATGAAGGTCGTGTCAGTGCAGCAAGATGTCATGTTTTGTGAAAAGTTTTTGTTGTTTTGGGAAAAATGGAGGGTTACAAAAGGGAATTTTGAGTTCTTGAGCCAATGGTGGGAGGTTGGGAAGGCCCAAATACGAGTATTTTGTCAACATTATACTGCTCGGTCTCAAATTGAAGTTAAAGAGACTATCAAAGCCCTTGAACAAGTCTACTGAATTGAACCTGCTCACTCAGAACGACCCTGGACTAGTCATGAACTTACAGGACAAGAGACATAAACTGAGGTTGTTTCTGCATGAAAGAGTGAAGGGTGCCTTGATTAGGTCTCGTTTGGCTTCCCTCAAGGATATGGATGCTCCTAGCGCTTAAAAAAGAATCCTAGGACAGTCGACATTGCAACGTAAACAGATGGTCTGCCTTCGTCTCCCTGATGGGAAGGTGACCACAGATGACAGTGAAATGCGAGGATTGTGAATCTCTGTGTACTGAACAATTGTTACACGGTCTTCCTCAATTGGGACCTGAGCAGAGAGTCGCATTGGACTTATTGACATTACACTGCAAGAGCTGTCCAAAGCAGTTATGCAGCTTTCAACAGGCCGAGCCCCTGGCATCGATGGTTTACCATCTGAGTTTTATAAGCACATTTGGGGGTCTATCGGGGAGGATTTTTATGAAGTGGTGTGTGAATCCTTTCATGAGGGTTCTCTTCCTGTATCCTGTCAACGTGCGGTGCTTTCACTGTTGCCAAAAAAGGGGGATTTGGCTCTCATAAAAAATAGGAGAACTGTTGCTTTGCTGTGCGCAGAATACAAAATTGTTTCTAAATGTCTCTCAAACAGGTTGAAAGAGTATCTGGGATTGTTGGTCCACAAGGACCAGTCCTACTGTGTACCTGATCACTCTATCGTTGATAACTTGTTTCTGATAAGAGATGTTTCAGACATTTGTAAACTGTCTGATGTAAATGTGGGTTTACTTTCTTTGGATCAGGAGAAGGCTTTTGATCGTGTGGACCACCAGTACTTCTTTAAAACGATGAAAGCCTTTGGGTTTGGGGATGTTATTTTGTCTTGGATGAATTTACTGTATGCTGGGGCCTCGTGTATGGTGAAAGTGGGGGGTGGTTTGAGTTGCCCCATTCCTGTCCTTAAGGGGCATCAGGCAGGGATGCCCAATTTCAGGGCAGTTATATAGTCTGGCGATTGAACTAATGCTTTGTTTTTTAAGAACGAAGCTTCCTGGTTTCTCTGTGCCAGGTGTAATGAAGGGTCCGACTATAGCACTGTCTGCGTATGCAGATGACGTGACAGTTTTATTACAGGGGGTGAAGATGTTAAGGTTCTCTCAAATGCTTTAAAGGTGTATGAAGGGGCCTCCTCAGCTCGAGTCAATTGGGGAAAGAGTGAAGCGCTGTGGGCAGGTCAGCTTCAGATGGGGTCCGTTCCACAGTTACCAGGGGGGCTTCAGTGGGGCAGAGATGGGATGAAGACTTTTATTTTTCTAGGCTCTGATGTCTGGTTGCTGCCCCAGCTGTCTTATAGGGGAAGGGTACTGGTAGCTAATAATCTTGCTGCCTCTACCCTGTGGCACAGACTAATGGTTTTCCAGCCACCAAAGGGTCTGATACAAGAGCTTCATTCAGAGGACCCTTGTCAATTTCCTCTGGTATGGACAACACTGGATTAAAGCTGCAGCCCTGTACCTGCCACTGCACGAGGGTGGGCAAGGATTGGTGAACATTTCCTCTAGGATCATGGCTTTCCGGCTTCATGCAGCCCAGAGACTGTTGTACAGTGACGGTTCTAGCTGGGTCGACACAGCCTACACACTGATGAGGAGAGCGGGCTATTTGGGATTAGACAAGCACATTTTCCTCTTAAAGCTGGAAGGGGGTGAGTTGCCTGGCCTGACTCCATTTTATCAGTCTGTTATGCAGGCTTAGAGGGTTCTTGTCAAATCCCGTAAGGCCTGCACGCCACCAGGGATGTGGCTTTTGGAAGAGCCTATTTTTTATAACACTGCCATCCAGTCCCGTGCTCTGGGTTCAGCCAGCCTGCATTCATGCCTGTTAATCGTGGTGTGTACCAAGCTGGGTCATCTGATGCGGAGCAGGAGCAGATCGTTGGAGAAACTGGGAGAAAGAGCAGGGATCTGATCATCTCGCCTACTGAGGAAGGTCGTCGCTGAGGTCTGTGACTCCTTGCCAGTACTTCATCTGCAGTTTGTGACTGACACTTCCAAATCTGATCGGTGGAAGGAGGGTATGGATTATACAGTGCCTTGCGAAAGTATTCGGCCCCCTTGAACTTTGCGAACTTTTGCCACATTTCAGGCTTCAAACATAAAGATATAAAACTGTATTTTTTTGTGAAGAATCAACAACAAGTGGGACACAATCATGAAGTGGAACGACATTTATTGGATATTTCAAACTTTTTTAACAAATCAAAAACTGAAAAATTGGGCGTGCAAAATTATTCAGCCCCTTTACTTTCAGTGCAGCAAACTCTCTCCAGAAGTTCAGTGAGGATCTCTGAATGATCCAATGTTGACCTAAATGACTAATGATGATAAATACAATCCATCTGTGTGTAATCAAGTCTCCGTATAAATGCACCTGCACTGTGATAGTCTCAGAGGTCCGTTAAAAGCGCAGAGAGCATCATGAAGAACAAGGAACACACCAGGCAGGTCCGAGATACTGTTGTGAAGAAGTTTAAAGCCGGATTTGTATGCAAAAAGATTTCCCAAGCTTTAAACATCCCAAGGAGCACTGTGCAAGCGATAATATTGAAATGGAAGGAGTATCAGACCACTGCAAATCTACCAAGACCTAGCCGTCTCTCTAAACTTTCAGCTAATACAAGGAGAAGACTGATCAGAGATGCAGCCAAGAGGCCCATGATCACTCTGGATGAACTACAGAGATCTACAGCTGAGGTGGGAGACTCTGTCCATAGTACAACAATCAGTCGTATCTTGCACAAATCTGGCCTTTATGAAAGAGTGGCAAGAAGAAAGCCATTTCTTAAAGATATCCATAAAAAGTGTTGTTTAAAGTTTGCCAAAGCCACCTGGGAGACACACGAAACATGTGGAAGAAGGTGCTCTGGTCAGATGAAACCAAAATTGAACTTTTTGGCAACAATGCAAAACGTTATGTCTGGCGTAAAAGCAACACAGCTCATCACCCTGAACACACCATCCCCACTGTCAAACATGGTGGTGGCAGCATCATGGTTTGGGCCTGCTTTTTTCAGCAGGGACAGGGAAGATGGTTAAAATTGATGGGAAGATGGATGGAGCCAAATACAGGACCATTCTGGAAGAAAACCTGATGGAGTCTGCAAAAGACCTGAGACTGGGACGGAGATTTGTCTTCCAACAAGACAATGATCCAAAACATAACGCAAAATCTACAATGGAATGGTTCAAAAATAAACATATCCAGGTGTTAGAATGGCCAAGTCAAAGTCCAGACCTGAATCCAATCGAGAATCTGTGGAAAGAACTGAAAACTGCTGTTCACAAATGCTCTCCATCCAACCTCACTGAGCTCGAGCTGTTTTGCAAGAAGGAATGGGAAAAAATGTCAGTCTCTCGATGTGCAAAACTGATAGAGACATACCCCAAGTGACTTACAGCTGTAATCGCAGCAAAAGGTGGCGCTACAAAGTATTAACTTAAGGGGGCTGAATAATTTTGCACGCCCAATTTTGCAGTTTTTGATTTGTTAAAAAAGTTTGAAATATCCAATAAATGTCGTTCCACTTCATGATTGTGTCCCACTTGTTGTTGATTCTTCACAAAAAAATACAGTTTTATATCTTTATGTTTGAAGCCTGAAATGTGGCAAAAGGTCGCAAAGTTCAAGGGGGCGGAATACTTTCGCAAGGCACTGTATGTTCCCTGCACTGATTGTTAGTGCTGTGGTGGGGGCATTCGAGGAGGACGCAGGGACGCTGCTTGCCTTCCATACCCCAGAGCTGGGGGAGTTCAAGGAGGTGGGAAAGAAGGCCATGTACAGAATATGTGCAAAGGTGTCCCATGCCTCTTCCCTGGAAGGGGTAAAATCGATGAGGTGGGCGGGTGTGCTTGGTCCAGGTGCCTCCCCAAAAGGATGTTGGCGATCATTATACAAACTGCCTATTGATAAGAGGACAGCTGACCTCCAATGGAGGATAATACATGGAGCCATAGCCACCATCATGCATCTGGTACACCTGGATCCTACTGTTGGGGAAGGGTGTCCATTCTGTGCTGAGTCTGAAACTCTGGCACATCTGTTTTTACAGTGTCCCAGGTTGGTCGGGATGATTGACCTGATTACTAATTGGTTCTCAGTGTTGGGAGAGGTTTTCTCTTCCCAACTGTACATATTCGGACCAAAGTACAGGTTCAGTCAAAAGGGTGTAGTTGTGTTGCTTAATTTTGTGTTAGGGGCAGCAAAATTAGCGATGTGGAAGACCCAAAAGAACAGTATTCGAGGACAGGGGTCTGTGGATGTGGTGGGAATGCTGGAGGGAATGTTGGCAGAGAGACTGAGGGTTGAGTTTGCCTATTAAAAACTTGTCAACAATATTGATCTATTTTTGAGTATATGGGGTATTCAGAGGCTGTTGTGTTTAGTTACTGTGGAGGAGGAATTGGAGTTGTGTTTTTAATTGATGTGTAACTATGGTTTTGTATGAGTATTTATGTGTTGTGGACTCCCAGACCCAATAAAGATGATTTAAAACTCTCTCTCGAGACCGAGTCCCACCCCCTGTCACTCAAGGAGCGCGTTTGTTGTTGCTTGACAACGAGACACTTTCAATCAGTCTGCATGGTCAAAAACATGCAACAATGTTATTTCCAATTTGATCTTATTATAAATCCACAAGCGTTCTATACTTACAATATTAGTTTGTGAGCAAACGTAGTTAGCTAATACGGAACATCACTTTGCTTCCTACCCTATCACAATAACTCGTCCATGGCATTTTCATTAATTCATATGTCAAGCAACACTGTATTCAAAGTGCCCACTATTATTTATATTCTAACTATATAATTATAATAAACATTATATTTCCATGATTCCAAAAGTTCACTCAAGTGTTTTGATCTAAATCGCAATTGCAACATTTGGTTAAAAATAAGGCCTAGTATTTTTGCCCATATCGTGGCAGTGTGGAAATGATCTCAAATGAGTGCAGGAAATGCAGGAAATTATTTCAGGTTGAAGTTGAAGTGAACAGTATAAAACAGTCAGAATGGAGAAAGACCCATTGAAATCACTTAGAATATGTGTTGCCACCCTAGGGTCACGCACTACTCATGAAGTAAATTTAGAACTTTTGTTAATCTAAAACATAAAATACTGTAAAAAATGTGAAAAATACCATGATATGATATTTTGGCCATATCTCCCAGCCCCAGGTACATCTGTTCTTCAGTCATTGAACGTAGTATCACAAACATTCAACAAACATTCAGGAAGTTAGAGAGAACATATGATGAGCAAACGTCTGTCACCTGTTTCTGGTTGTTGAGGTGCATCTCTCGGTCGGCCACCTCGCGGCGGAGGCAGTCCACGTCCTGCCCCAGCTGCAGGCGGTCGTCCGTCTCGTCCGTGGCCTCATCCAGCTGCTTGGATAGGTAAAAGTTCTGTCGGTTCAGCTCGGCGTTCTCCTGGCTTAGCTGGGTCAGCTGCTCCTCTAGGTCTGTTATCACCTGATGGGGGTGGGGGGAACACACACAACTGAACAGAATTCAATAAGTAGTAGTGTTTCATTGCTTTGCTTGAACGCACAAAAAAGTCAACATGCTATACCACCATTTCCTGCATTTAGAATTTGTTGGAATTCCACTTACTGAGCAACTGTCTCTCAGGGCATCAAACTTGCGTTGGATTTCATCTCTGTGAGCCTGAAAAAACAAAAAGGATTATGGGTTCGATTCCTGGGGCCACCCGCGACTGAAATGTACTCACACATGACTAAATCGCTTTGGATAAAAGCATCTGCTAAATGGCATATATTATTATGTATTATTATTCTTGACCTCTGGTGTGATTTACATGAGGCAGGTTGGTTGTGTATGTGCGTGTATGGCTGTGCAGGTTGACTTGTCTGGTTGTCCTGCCAACGTCCTCTCATATCCTCTCCTACCCTGAGGGCGGTGATCTCCTCCTCGGCCTCGGCGGTGGTGTCCTCCAGCTCTGTCTTGGCCTGCTGCAGCTGGCTCTCCAGGGCATGGCGTGCTGCTTGCAGCCCACTGATCTGGGACTCCCGCTCCTGCAACGACAATGTCAGCTCCGTCACCTGACGCTTGATCTCCAGCTTCTGCTCATCATGCTCCAGGCCCATCTAGAACACCAAAGGTTAAAAAGAGTCAGAGGTTAAAGGGTCATCGCTTTGCTTTGGTTTTTATAATACATGGGTGTGGGTCTAATCAGGTATTAATTGTTTCTTTGGAACAGAAAAGTTGCTTGAGGTGATGTATCACTTGAAACAGCAACTGAAGTTGCATGCAAGTAGCTTTGTGTAAATGTCAGCCAAAGTCAACACTTTTAGGGCTGGTTTCTCAGACACTGATTAAGTCTGGTCCTGGCCTAGAAATCACTTTCAATGGAGATGTTCATGGTTTTTAGTCCAGGACTAGGCTTAATCAGTGTCCAATCAGTGTCTAATCAATCACTTTCAATGGAGATGTTCATGGTTTTTAGTCCAGGACTAGGCTTAATCAGTGTCTAGGAAACCAGCCAATAAAGTCTTATTGTTGCACCATACAAGTGGCCCCTTCTCCTTTCCTCTGGATCCTCTCCCATTTATCAAATTTCCCCTCTGGGGATCAATGAAGTTTATTCAATTCATTTCAACTCTGACCTCTCTGAGCCTGGTCTCCATCTCCAGCAGACGGCTCCTCTTGCTCAGCTCCTGCTGGTTCATCTTCTCAAGGTGCTCCTCCAGCTTGGCGTTCTGGGCCTCCAGCTTCCCCGCCTGGGACTCCAGATAGAACTTCTGCTGCCTCAGCTCCGAGATCATCTCCTCCTGGGCTTTCCTGCCACACAGAGAGAGAGAGAGAGATACCATTGAGGTTTCAACCCAAAATGCATTGTTTGGGGGATAATAGTAAACTTATTTGGCATTATATGCAACATTGGTTCTCTAAAGGGATGGCATGAGGGTTTAGTTGGGTGTGGAGTCCCAGTTGAAGGCCACCATACTCACAAATTTTTCTGGGTGTAGATGCTACTGTTAGCGGCTAGCTTGCTGGCCTCGGAGAGCTCGGCGATCCGTTGTTCCAGATTCTTCATCTTGGAGTCCATAGCGTTGATAGTCTGGAAAAGGAAGTGCATCACACTTTGATGTAAATATTTTAAACAATATGTGAAATAAAAAACAAATTTAATGCATTTCTACCTTTCAATTTAAGGGAACATAAATTGAGAACTGGGGCGGGTGTGAAAAATGTCACAAGGCAGCACTGTATCACAATAATTGAGACGTGTATGCAAAGTGATCCTATCTATTTATGAAGCCAAACGCTTTCATCACACACAAAACAATATGTTAATTGTTCATCACTTCCATCAAAACACTGACATTTGAAACTGTTTAAGAAATGGTAGAAGATTGTAGCCAGACCCATATATTCAGACTGGGACTAAATATAAAAGCCATATAAATTAAACATATGGCTCTGATTGTAGCTGCCGTATTGAAACACTAAAATAATAGAATACATAGGCTAAAGCTACATTTAGGTGCAGGCCAGAGTCCCTTTCTGTCCATGTCAAATGTTGTCTGGCCCTGGTCCAAAATCCTATTAGCGGGAGCTAACTCAAGTCTATCACATCAATGAGATTACAGACTTAATCCAGGACTTTGCAGAGTGACCCGGTGTAACAGAATACTCTAAATTATCCCAGCCTTTAACCTCCACAAGATTCCCATTGACAAATTGAGAGTAGCGCCAAAGAAAACAAACAGAAGTTGGCCCATAAACATGTCAGAGAATCTGTCCTCAAACAATCACAAGCCGTAGCAGAGATCTCTGAGGCTCCTGCCTACATGGCCCCTTTTATTCAGCTTGCTCACTTAAATTGGCTTGTTTCTGTTCTATAACATGCAGCTTATGATGCGTCTCATTAATTGTTCTCATCTCCACTTTTATCTACAGTCTCGCGACTGACCGACTTACACACAAGCGAATGAATTCATTATGTTCACTTTGCACAGAATTTTCCTCTCCAAAATGCAAGCACTGTTGCACTACACAGTCTTGCACCTACTGTATGGACAATCAACACAGCTTTGTGCAGAACATTTTTAAATAACTAGATTCAAAGTGCAGTCAGTTAAAAAGTGCAGAGTTCGCTAGTTAAAACTTTTTCGGCAGCGCCTTGTTTCATGTTGGTTTCTTAGCACTGTTTGATCACTGAATTGAACAGGAGAAATAAGGTTGGAGCAGAATTGATGAGATTGAGTTCTACTTCTTTCTCTGACAATGTATTATTTATATACATCTCTGTGAAAATGGTCCTTACTGCTTTCTGTTCACTTAGGAGCTTGCACTTCTCCCGGGCCTCTTCCTGGTGGTGGGCCCGTTTGAACTCCAAGCTCTCCTTGTCTGCCATGTCCACCTTCATCTGGGCCTCAAGGACCTGGGTAGTGTTCAGCAGGGAGAAAAACTGAAACAGTGAATGCGGCGGTACTACCGGACCATAAGAACACAGATTTCTGTTTTTCAGTTGCAAACATTGTTTTGCCACGGTCTACCGTATTGAACATGGCCCCTGGTTGAAGGGGATCAACAAAGCCAGGTGACCAGGTAGCTGACTTATCCACACTTTTCAATATAGAAAGACAGCCTGCTCATCATGCAGGTCGCAAGGATGACTGAAAGTCCACTCTACCTTAATTTTGTCCTCGTAGAGCTTCTCCTTCTGCACCAGGTGAGTCTCCATCCGCTGGGCTGTGGACTGAGTCTCCCTCAGGTTCTCCTCCAGCTCCTGTACCAGCAAACACACACAACTATGAATATCCACAATGTACACAATATAACAAGAAGAAACTACAAAATGAACCTAAAAGGAAACACAGTATGGATAATGAAAGCACAATCCACACTGTCACTAAGTCCATGACAGAGAAACTCGCTTGGAAGAGCTGTTTGTCCATGACACAGTGGTAGTGGTGGCCTTTCATGCTGGAGTGCAGCCCAGCCAGCGTGAATGTGTAAGGAAAGATGTCCCCTGTGTGAGCGGCGGATCTGTGGTGGCTTTTGACAGCAGGCGGGACATCCCAAGAGAAAGAAATGTGTGTGTATGCGTGCCATGGGGCAGCAAGCAGGGTATTCCCTGTGTGTGTGTGTGTGTGTGTGCGTGTGTGTGTGTGTGTGTGTGTGTGTGTGTGTGTGTGTGTGTGTGTGTGTGTGTGTGTGTGTGTGTGTGTGTGTGTGTGTGTGTGTGTGTGTGTGTGTGTGCATCCGACTGTGCAAATTTATACGGCTGTGTGTGTGTGTATGTGCCCACTCTACCCTGTGTTCTGGGATAAGGGGGTAAGGAAGAGAGGGATAGAGGACTGGAGGGGAGTCAGCGTATTAAGAGGAACTTTATCCCTCATCTCTCACCAGGATCTTATTAGCCATCTGCTGGATCTGCTGGGATTTGGTCTGGATATCGTCCTTCAGCTTGTTCTCCCTCCGCTCCACCATCTCCAGACGCTTCACCTGGTTCTCCAGGGTCCTCTTACCCTCCTGCAGGACACACAACATTCAAGTTCTTAATAATACCCACAGGACAGTCAACGACACTGAAATACATGGATTTTACAATGCAAACAATAAAACAAACAATCACAAATATGACTGTCTAGTCTGTACCTCGGTCTCTCTGAGACGTCGTCGGAGGGTGTCGCTGGGGTCGGCCTTGCTTCGCAGGCGCTCCAGCTCCCGCTCCAGACGTTCTTTAGCCTGACGGATGTTCTGCAACAGCTCTGTGGCTTCTGTGCTGGCTTTCACCGCCTGGGGGTCAAGGGTCAAATGAAACAGCGTGTGGAGACAACAAAGCCCCTTAGGCTTCATTACTTTTTAATGTCAAGTTTTCCAACACAGAGCGAGCAAAGGTCATGATTATTGGATTTAATCTTTATTTAACTAGGCAAGTCAGTTAAGAAGAAATTCTTATTTTACAATATCGGCCTACCCCGGCCAAACCCTCCCCTAACCCGGACGACGCTGGGCCAAATGTGTGCCGCCCTATGAGACACCCGATCACGGCCGGTTGTGATACAACCCGGGATCAAACCAGGGTCTGTAGGGACGCCTCTAGCACTGAGATGCAGTGCCACTCGGGAGCATTTCGCCAAGAATAGTTTTTTTTATCACAACTGGTGTCAATTGTGAATGTCAATGACTCATTACATCAAAACTATTCAGCGCTTTGTACCTATTGGACCACAGTGATGACAGCTGATGACTAACTATTAAATTGGGTCCATTAAAGGGATAGGTCAACCTTTTTTGGCAAATATCTAACAACATTTCTAATTATCAGTTGAAGCAATTCCCATAGTGTGTCTCGTCAGAAGAAAACAATAGAAAATGTACCTTTGAAAGTTTGTCTTGGAGTTCCTGGATTTTCACTTGCTGTTCAGCATTGGTCTGAAAAACAGTATGAAAGATTAGCTGACTAATGTCAATGTGTGAAATTGATCTATTAATAATGGGACCCAATCTCTGCATGCTGAAGAAGGCGGAGGCCAAAACGCATCAGTGCAAGGCAATACATACATTTGTGATATTATCCCTTTCATTCCCTATGGACTTTACAAAACGAGGATTCAGAACCCAACCATTTTGAAGAGTATGGGTGAGCACATTGTCTATTATCTCCTCAGCAATACAGTTCATCCATGGACATGACATTAGGACATACCTTCTCCAGTTTGCAAAGAAGCTCCTCTACCTCGGTCTTCCCTTGCTCCTTCGCCTTGAGGAGACATGCAAACATATTAGCATTCACAGTTCACAACAACTGTAGAATACTTTCAGTGACAACACAGGAAAAATCTCCTCTCCTGGCCTACTCAGTTTCTCACACACACACACACACACACACACACACACACACACACACACACACACACACACACACACACACACACACACACACACACACACACACACACACACACACACACACACACACACACACACACACACACACACACACACACACACACACACACACACACACACACACACACACACACACACACACCTTCTGGATTCTCTGCTGGTAGTCCACAGCCTTCCTCTTGAGTTCCTCGCTAGTGTTCCGGGAGTCTCGAAGCTCTGACTCGTACAGGTCACTACGGCGCCGGGCGGCCGACAGGTCCTCTTCCAGCTGTCTGATAGTGACCTGCATTTCCTCCAGCTGGGCATGGTACTCCTGAAGCAGAAGGCAAAGGAAGAGACATAATATACAGTGCTGTGTTCGAGACCACCTAAAGCGAGACCTAATCGAGACCGGAGCGAATCGAGTCAAGACCAAGACCCGGAGAGGGGGGTGAGACCGAGTAAAGACCGAGACCGGGAGGGAGACTAGTGGTCCGAGACCAGAAAATGACAATGGCTGTAAGACCATGACTGTAATTTTGTCAAATCGTTACCACAAGAAGAGTTCAAAATGTGCATTATTTCTGTGTTCATATTTCAGAAAAACATATGGATCTTTTAAACATTCAGAATGGTGAAAAGAAATGCATGCTGAGGGCAAACAGAGCCACTCTACAAATGTTAACTAAACCCAAACACAGAGGGGAACAATAAGAGCCTTCTACACTTTCATAGAAATTCTAAGGATGAATAAAATAATATATTTATGTTCTGATTTAATCTTTTCAGTTTTTGTTAGAAATGTTAACACTGAAGAGAAAAAAAGATCCAATCAGGATTTTCCATTTGTGGTCTCTGGGGAGATACATTTAGCAAGCTACGTCAGCCATTGCTGAGCAGGCCATCAGAAGCTTGGTAGAATGCATCTGCCATTCAAATGTATTAGGGCAACATTTTGGAGTGACAGAAGAATCAACCAATCACATTGACTTGTAATGGTGGGACGGTTTTTACAAAAATGAATGGAAACTTCTGTTTTCATAAAGGCCAACCGGTCACTGTCTGATCATGAGCAGTTCTTTTCCCAAGTTCTAGCTAGCTTTTGTTGTAGGTTAGTTTGCAGTGGCTGCAGCAGGTGTTATTGAAGAGGATGTTGTAGCTTCTCCCTTTTCAAGAATAACTTTCAACAAGAAGTTAAGTTTCAAATGATAATCATCTGGTGGATGGAACTGTGTTTTTTCTATTGCAGCACGCTTGCTGTTGTTAGCCATCTCTTTGAAAATAACTTGTGTGAAACGTTGTTGCATTTAAACCTTAGATTAGTGGTTACTTTGTGTGTTAAACGGGAAATGTTTTTTGCAATGCGTTGTAACAGTGGTACATTTCGATTGGGAAATGCTTTGCCTAATGGTTGTTTTGTATTCTTATGATTGGGCCCTACTGGCTTATTATGTCCGAGTGAATGGACTGCTGTCTTTCAAATCGGCCCTATGCAGTGTTGTAGTGGGTCCTGTGTGAAGGAAAGGAGCCCTGCGTGAAAAATTCTATATTTTCCTATAGATTTTTCCAGATCTTCATACTGATGTCCACAACAATGCTTGAACCACACCAGGAGACCATTTTTGAGGTCTGGGAAAACATATTTTTGGAGGGTGTAGTTGCCTTTTAATTCAATTGAGCAAAACAAATGCCCTCCCCATTGATAAGAGTCTGCATTATATAATTCTGTCAGGTAGGCCTACATTGCAGTCAACATTTAATTGGGAAGGTTTTTGCGGAAAGCCTTTAGAAATGTTAATGCAAACAGTCATGATGACTGAATTGCACGTCGCAAAGACTAAGGACCAAACTTGTTCAATCCCTGGTTTGCATACCCATTGTTGCCTTAGTTAGCATTTACTGGTAGATACACTACATTAGACACAAGTATGTGGACACCCCTTCAAATTAGTGGATTCTGCTATTTCAGTCACACCTGTTGCTGGCAGCTGTATACAATTGAGCACACAGCCATGCAATTGCCATATGCAAACATTGGCAGTAGAATGGTCTTACTGAAGATCTCAGTGACTTTCAATGTGGCACCATCATAGGATGCCACCTTTCCAACAAGTCAGTTAGTCAAATCTCTACCCTTCTACCCTGCTACAGCTCAACTGTAGGTGCTGTTATTGTGAAGTGGAAACATCTAGGAGCAGCAACGGCTCAGCTGCAAAGTGGTAGGGCACACAAGCTCACAGAACGGGACCACCGAGTGCTGAAGCGCGTAAAAATCATCGGTTCTCGGTTGCAACACTCACTAACAAGTTCCAAACTGCCTCTGGAAGCAATGTCAGCACAATAACCGTTCGTCTGAAGCTTTATGAAATTGGTTTCCATGGCTGAGCAGCCGCACACAAGTCTAAGTTCACCATTTGCAATGCCAAGCATCGCCTGGAGTGGTGTAAAGCTCACCGCCATTGGACTCTGGAGCAGTGGAAATGCATTATCTGGAGTGATGAATCATGCTTCAAAATCTGGCGGTCCGACGTCAAATCTGGGTTTGGCGGATGCCAGAAGAATGCTACCTGCCCAAATGCATAGTTCCAGCTGTAAAGTTTGGTGGGGGAGGAATAATTGTATGGGGCTGTTTCTCATGGTTTTGGCTAGACCCCTTAGTTCAAGTGAAGGGAAATCTTAACGCTACAGCATACAATTACATTCTAGACGATTCTGTGCTTCTAACTTTGTAGCAAAAGTTTGGGGAAGGCCCTTTCCTCTTTCAGCATGACAATGCCCCCGTGCACAAAGCGAGGTCCATACAGAAATGTTTTGTCGAGATTGGTGTGGAAGAACTTGACTGGCCTGCACAGAGCCCTGACCTCAACCCCATGGGATGAATTGGAACGTCGACTGCGAGCCAGGCCTAATTGCCCAACCTCACTAATGCTCTTGTAGCCACAACAATGTTCCAACACAATGTTCCAACATCTAGTGGAAAACCTTCCCAGAAGAGTGGAAGCTGTTGTAGCAGCAAAGAGGTGCCCGTGATTTTGGAATGAGATGTTCTTCGAGCAGGTGTCCACATACTTTTGATTGTGTAGTGTATCATAAGTAGAAATACCAACCAGCTACGCTCTTGCTGCCTGCAGATAATATAATGCTGAAACTAGGCTGTGTGTGCTGTGCGCATGTGAATATATTTGACGTGTTTTGCGAATGTGTAGGCCACTTTGTGCATGATTTCGCTATTGTACTACATCATTAATATGTCATATACCTCCACTACACTACTTTGATACACAACAGAAGGGATTAAGAAGTGAGTATACGCAATGCCCACTGAAAGAAAGTGTGTATCGGGCATATACCTGTGTATAGCCACTAGCCCTTTTGTGTTTTACAAAAAGTGCACTCTCCTACATGATTTCTGGAATTACGGTTGCTGTCCTTTTATCATCAAGAGCCGGTCACACACTGAAGGCCTATGTCCAATAGGTTCGCCAACATGTCTATAATAGATCTAAAGACTTTTGTAACAATTTCCCCGTCTCCCCTTACTAATAGTGAGCACACAACTTTCTGAATGGAAGCTGATAATTGAGTTGCTTACTCCGCTGGTCTGGTTACAAGTCCTCACTGTCCAAGACCAAGTAGAAATGTATCTGACACGAGAGACTCAATATGTGGTCTCAGGATCGGACATCTCGAGAACTACAAAACTGTTGATACAGTGCATTTGGAAAGTATTCAGACCCCTTTACTTTTTCCTAATTTTGTTTCACTACAGCCCTATGCTAAAATGTATTAAATAAAAAACTCTGAAATCTACAAACACAATAACCCAAAATGACAAAGTGAAAACAGTTTTTTTTTGCTAATATATAAAAAGTAAAAACAAATCTTGTTTTCATAAATATTCAGACCCTTTGCTATGAGACTGTCCGGTTTACATTGATCATCCGTGAGACATTTCTACAAGTTGATTGGAGTCCACGTGTGGTAAATTAAATTAATTGGACATTATTTTGGAAAGGCACACACCTGTCTATATAAGGTCAACAGTGCATGTCGGATCAAAAACCAAGCCATGAGGTCGAAGGAATTGTCCGTAGAGCTCCGATTTAGGATTGTGTCGAGGCACAGATCTGGGGTAAGGTACCAAAACATTTCTAAAGCATTGAAGTTCCCCAAGAACTCAGTGGCCTCCATCATTCTTAAATGGAAGAAGTTTGGAACCACCCAGACTCTTCCTCGAGCTGGCTGCCTGGCCAAACTGAGCAATCGTGGGAGATTGTGCCTTGGTCAGAGAGATGACCAAGAACCTGATGGTCATTCTGACAGAGCTTTAGAGTTCCTCTGTGGAGATGGGAGAACCTTCCAGAAGGACAACCATCTCTGCAGCACTCCACCAATCAGGCCTTTATGGTAGAGTGGAAGCCACTCCTCAGTAAAAGGCACATTACAGCCCGCTTGGAGTTTGCCAAAAGGCACCTAAAGACTCTGACCATGAGAAACCAGATTCTCTGGTCTGATGAAACCAAGATTGAAGTCTTTGGCCTGAATGTCAAGTGTCACATCTGGGGAAAACCTTGCACCATCCCTACTGTGAAGCATGGTGGTTGCAGCATCATGCTGTGGGGATGTTTTTCAGCGGTAGGGACTGGGAGACGAGTCAGGATCGAGGGAAAAATGAACAGAGCAAAGAACAGAAAGATCCTGGATGAAAACCTTCTCCATAGCACTCAGGACCTCCGACTGGGGCTAATGTTCACTTTCCAACAGGACAACAACCCTAAGCACACAGCCAAGACAACGCAGGAGTGGCTTCGGGACAAGTCTCTGAATGTCTTTGAGTGTCCCAGCCAGAGCCCGGACTTGAACACGATCAAACGTCTCTGGAGAAACCTGAAAATAGCTGTGCAGTGACGCCTGAGAGCTAATTTTAAATTATGAAACATTGCGAGCTACTCATACATTTTACCCTAGCTTTCAAATAGGCTCTCTTTGTATTTTTCTGAATTCTGTTTATCCTGGTTTGGGATTTTTTCAGTTTTTCACTCTCAAAATTACTATTATTTATAGAGAAACAATACAATTGGATGTTCTGAGTCCATGTCCATGCTTAAATTAGAAATGGAAAACCATTTTAAAGGGCTGAAAAAAAATCTCTCTCTCACGAATTGAATGAGACATGCGCACACCACAGACATGCAGGGGCAACGTTGCTGGAAATGATTTGGGAGACTGTGGTACCTTTAACTTTTTAATGCCAATGTTGAATTGACTGGATAGTAGCCGGGAGCTTGAGGTGTCTTATACTTGTGATATTTTTTCATGACATTTTGCGATGGAACACATGAAAAATACATACACTTTCAGAATTGTTTGGTGAGCTACTCATAGGTGGCCTGTGATCGACCTGCTGGAGATCCCTGCTATAATGACATCCAGCCTTCAGGATGGCAAACCGCTTCCTTATAATCAGTATAAGCCAAGGCTTTTGACTCAGGCTTTCGACTCTGTCAATCACAACATTCTTATTGGCAGACTCAACAGCCTTGGTTTCTCAAATGATTGCCTCGCCTGGTTTACCAACTACTTCTCTGATAGAGTTCAGTGTGTCAAATCGGAGGGCCTGTTGTCTGGACCTCTGACAGTCTATGGGTGTGCCACAGGGTTCAATTCTCAGGCCGACTCTCTTTTCTGTATACATCAATGATGTTGCTCTTGCTGCTGGTGATTCTCTGATCCACCTCTACGCAGACAACACCATTCTGTATACGTCTGGCCCCTCCTTAGACACTGTGTTAACTAACCTCCAGACGAGCTTCAATGCCATACAACTCTCCTTCCGTGGCCTCCAACTGCTCTTAAACGCAAGTAAAACTAAATGCATGCTTTTCAGTCGATCGCTGCCCACACCTGCTCGCCCGTCCAGCATCACTGGACGGCTCTGACTTAGAATACGTGCACAACTATAAATACCTGGGTGTCTAGTTAGACTGTAAACTCCCCTTCCAGACTCACATTAAGCATCTCCAATCCAAAATGAAATCTAGAATCGGCATCCTATATTGCATCAAAGCATCCTTCACTCATACTGCCAAACATACCCTCATAAAACTGACCATCCTTCCGATCCTCGACTTCGGTGATGTCATCTACAAAATTGCTTCCAACACTCTACTCAGCAAACTGGATGCAGTTTATCACGGTGCCATCCGTTTTGTCACTAAAGCACCTTATACCACCCACCACTGCGACTTCTATGCTCTAGTCGGCTGGCCCTCGCTACATATTCGTCGCCAGACCCACAGGCTCCAGGTCATCTACAAGTCCATGCTAGGTAAAGCTCCGCCTTATCTCAGTTCACTGGTCACGATGGCAACACCCATCCGTAGCTCGCGCTCCAGCAGGTGTATCTCACTGATCATCCCTAAAGCCAACACCTCATTTGGCCGCCTTTCGTTCCGGTTCTCTGCTGCCTGTGACTGGAACGAATTGCAAAAATCGCTGAAGTTGGAGACTTTTATCTCCCTCACCAACTTCAAACATCTGCTATCTGAGCAGCTAACCGATCGCTGCAGCTGTACATAGTCTATTGGTAAATAGCCCACCCATTTTCACCTACCTCATCCCCATACTGTTTTTATTTATTTACTTTTCTGCTCTTTTGCACACCAATATCTCTACCTATACATGACCATCTGATCATTTATCACTCCAGTGTTAATCTGCAAAATTGTAATTATTCGCCTACCTCCTCATGCCTTTTGCACACAATGTATATAGACTCCCCTTTTTTCTACTGTGTTATTGACTTGTTAATTGTTTACTCCATGTGTAACTCTGTGTTGTCTGTTCACACTGCTATGCTTTATCTTGGCCAGGTCGCAGTTGCAAATGAGAACTTGTTCTCAACTAGCCTACCTGGTTAAATAAAGGTGAAATAAAAAAAATATATATATATATTGTCAAAATAAGTACGCTTTTTCATTTATGATTCACCAACCCATTTCGAATTGATAATATCCGACCAGGGCTGGTTTGTTGTACTAACAGCCGTAGAATGAGCCTCTCATTGAGACGGTGGGGTTAAACGGCTTGTACTAACAGCTGTAGAATTAGCTTCTCATTGAGACAGTGGGTTTATACGGCTTATTGTACTAACAGCCGTAGAATGAGCCTTTCTGCTGCTGGACAGTGTATGATGATGAATCACAGACAAAAAGCCTGATCCCTGCTAAGCCTGATCCCTATGGTGGGTGTGGAACTCTCCCTCTCTCATACTTCTTACTGCCACAGAGGGCATCATCCACTGGCTCCTAGATGTCCTACCACAGAGATTCACACCAGACCAGAGAGATAGACTGCAGAGCTACGCCAGGCTAGTTTCTACAAAGGATTGTGTGTGTGTCCTTGTGTCTATGTTTGAAGGGTCACAGAATTGAGTTATAAGAAAGATAAATACTGTTGTGAGAGGAATTGGTAATGAATGCAATATACTGCATTAAAGTGTATATGCATTGCAAATGTGCAAGAGTTTCCTGTATGATGGATGTTCCAATGATGAACTTATAATACATAATATGAGGCAGAGATGGAAGAGCGGAACAGTAACACTGGACTGGCTAGGCCTAGGCTACACAATGAACTAAAATGGTTCTCATCAACCATTCAGTGATTTCAGGAGTCCTGATCATAGATATACATCATTGGTTCTTACTAGAGTGAATTTGATTTGTTCTGGATTTAGGAACGTCTACAAAATGGCGTTTCCTTTAGAAGAACATCTAACAAGGGGAGACGTCTTGAGTTTTGGACACAACTCAAAGGCAGATGGTTAGTTAGTAGGTTTGGTGCCGTATGTATCAAGTGTCTCAGAGTAGGTGCTGATTTAGGATCCGACTAGCCTTTTACGTCATACGGATAGGCTGAGCTGGATGGACAGAGGGGTCTGATCCTAGATCAGAACTCATACTCTGAGATGCTTGATGCATACGACCCTTGGTGTGAGTTTAGTAAGCATGATGTTCACCATAGGGGAGTATAATTCTACCTGTTCCTTGATCTCCTGCATCTTGTTGCTCTGCTCTCTGATGTCATGCAGCAGCTGCAGAGCCTTGTCATCCTCCTGAGACACCTCCACACGGGCTGCCTCCAGGCTGCTCTTTAAGCTCTGTTCAAATGCATATATCACACACACATACATGCATGCACAAAAAAAACACACAAAACACATGCACACGTGTCACATTGTAATTGAATCACAATGCATTAAAATAAATCACCTCAAGATGTATTTTACTGCAACATTGATGTAACAGTATACACGCTATAAGGTAGTCACACTGAACTCTGATGTACTGTATGTATAGATGTAGATAAGAAACCAACACACTGACATATTTTGAGATCATGCACTATAATAAGGTACTCACGCTGCACTCTGTGATGTAGGTGGCCAGGTCCTGCTCCAGGATGGTCCTCTGGGTCTCAGAGGCCTTAAGCTCCACATCCTTTTGGTGCAGAACTGACTCCAGGTCAGTCATCTTGCGCTGAAACCTAGAGATCTCCTGCTCCATCTAGGGCGTAAGCCACAGGAGACAGCGGAATATTGTACTGTCACTCAAAGGTTTCTCAGAGTTGTGTACAATTTTATCAAAGGAGAAGGGATATTGTCACTCAAAAGGTGCTTATATTTAAAGTTTGCCCCATATCACTGTCAATGTCACAAGATAGGGCAGGCGATATCTGGTAATCAATACATAATTAATTAACTGTTATTGATTGGTTTAAAAGCTGATTCTAGATAAGACTATATTGGTTATAGTTGCACTGAAATCAATACCCAGCTAGAGAGTCTGCCATGTATGCTATGCTGCGCATCATCCACATTCTAACTCCACTACAATCTCCTAATTTCTCTGTGATTTTCAATTAGTTATTAAAATAAATATAAAATGCTCATTAACATGTGGCCAATTTCCAGGGGAAAAAGCAAAAAAAAAAAAGAAGCTGCACATTACCTTGTGACATTTGTCTTGAGTTTCAACTAGTTCTTTGCTTTTTAATATGAAGCTTTTTCTCCATGGAGTTGGTTTTGGCAGGAGAGTTGAGGCCTGAAGCCACTGGCCTAGGAAAAGGCATAAGGGAGAACACATTTAATGCACCATTCTTTGACAAAAATAAATACATTTTCAATTGAACGCAAAGGCATATGCTCCTTGAGTTTGACAAATATGTGTCATTCTTATTGGCACTCAATAGCTTATTTTATGACTGCCATTCAAGCTAAAAAATAATGCATTTATAATACCATTTCATTTAGCTTTGCTTCAAAGCAACTAGGCCTATTTCTTCTCTCAATATAATTTGGTACGGCGTCTATCTATTCTAGACTATGTTGAGTCAATCTGAAAAGTCAAGACCGAGTCGGCAGACATTGAATTTGAAGTCAATCCTCTAATGCTTAGAAGGTTCATTTGTGGTAATTAGATGACTGATTGAGAGGATTAAGATATTAAAGGGAAGGGACAATAAACCCACTGCTTGATGTTGGAGGACGGAACTATCGACTTAAAATAAGACTTTCTTCACTTGTTTTTTTATCATAGGCTTCATTGTTTTGGGGCTTATGCTTTTGTTGTCATAGGAGTAAACAGATGATGTCTAGACCTAACTCTTAAAAAACGAAGACTTATCTTGCTGTCATTCCTTCACCACTACAGATCACAATATATCATAGAAATGAAGCGCTATGTGTAAGCTTAAATCTGACAGGGATCCATTTAGTTTTCTGGCCAGCTCTGATGGAAAACGTGCTTTTATAGATTCAATCAAAAAGGATTATGTTTGAACCATTTTGTATTTTCCCTGACTACTATAAAAATATGTGAATGACATGAATTAATATTTGCATATGCATATAATATAGATTCCACTTTCACCAATATCTATCACAGAGAATCTTGTTTACATAACGACAAATGGCCTGTCAAATTATGAACATACAAACCATGAGAAAATAGTCAAATGTCTAAATAGAAATCTGCCGTGTAAAGACAACAGCACATTTCCTAGAGTTATCAGTACCGCCAACACATTAATACAGATTGAAACTGACTGATACATTGAAATGACAGAAATGGGTACATGCATCCACCAAAATCAGCACCAGTTTTCCTTGAGGGCGTACTGAGCGAGATATATCCCTCATCTCAATGCCCCTGGGAGAGAAGGAGGCTGGCGAACAGCGAACACACGATGGGTATTGCTGCCGGCATCACACTGTGCAGAGGTAATAGATGGATGGTCAGTGCTGGCTACATTGTCTAAGATAGCCAGGACTGATGGCTGGGCAGGTTCTGTGTGGTTACATGTTTGCACAGGTCAGCTACAGGAGATCCCATCTGCTCCAAGTCTGCTAAACAGATGCCCATTTGCATTTTGCCTAGATTGATCTGCATTTTCCCCTCATTGGGCATAACGAGCATTTTAATAAATTCTGCACAGGCAACATAAACTTCTATCTTGATTGAGCTGCTTGTTTGTTATCATTAAAAGAAGAGCAAAAAAGAAAACCAAAAACAGATCACTGTTTGTTAGAGCTCTACAGCACCTTGGGAGAGAAGAAAAATATGTGAATGTAAAAACAGGGAAGAGAGCGGGGGAGAGAGAAAGAAAGGGAGAACAATGGGGGTGGGGACAAATAACATCCCGGTTTCCATAGAAATACATTATCTTCACCAATCTGCATCCCTCCTTTTTCTGACTAGCCCAATCTTGCTTTTTGTTTGGTATTTTTTTGGTCTTTTTTGTCCTCCTGCTCCTCTGTATCTAGCAGCTTCTGCAATTAACCTGCCGCAGGGAACAGTTAGTGCTAGAAATGCAGCTGGTGCATTATTAGGGAATTAGCATTTAGCAAACCCCTAACTAGTTGAGTCAATTACCAACCAAACCACCCCACTGTCAAACTGGCAAAGCCGTTATACACCAAGGGGCAATAACAAAGACAGAGTCCTTTAACATGCACACAACTGGGGAGAAGAGGGAGAGTCTCCTCTACCTCACAGCAGTGCACGACATCGACACACTCACCGGAATACCAACCAGCTCTGTGAGGGTTCAATAATAGAAGAAAGCTACATTCTCCGACCACACAGCTCTGATCGGTCTGATCTCCACAGCTGTCGAAGAGGTAGACAGATGCCAACAAACCACTGGCAGTCCTCTTATTCTCAATCCCAACATGAATTTCTCAATCAGACAGCTGTGTTACAATGGTAAAAACGGTCAGTTAGAATGCATGAAATAGGGGCTTGTCTCCAAGGAGACAGGAGAGAGGGGGGGGGGGATCCCCTCATTCGGTCTGACAGCACATCGCCAACAAGCCATTATAAAGCCACCAGCCAAGCACTGCCACTGCAGGATGAGAAAAAACAGCCAATAGACCCAGGCAGCATATATTGGTTGGAGGATACCTGGAGAGTGTTGCTGTGGAGTTGCTGTGGCAATGCTCAATTTCAACCCACAAGGCAAACCAGCCACCACCTGTGACTGACCCTTATCAAGGGGAGAGGAGAGGGGTTCGACTGACTGACGCAGCTCAAGGTACAGTACTTACTCAGACTTGGCCAGTGCTGTCAACTCCCTGCTGAAGAACCAGCCTAGAAAGGGCAGGTCCTGGCCCTGGAAGCTCTGCCGCACAGGGTCTCGCTAGGCATCCGCTCGCCAGGGCCGAGGCTTCTCCGGAGGCTCCTCAAATTTGGAGGTATCATCTTCGGCATGGAGCGTCGGAAGTAAGGGAGGGAGGGCTGCGTGAGGAAGGAAGGGAGAACGAATGAGGAAGAGAGGGGGAGAGTGTGAGAGAGGTAAGCCGTGAAAGAGGCAACAGATTTTTTTTAAATGGGGGAAGTGATAGAAGAGTGAGGCAGGAGAAGGGATGTAGCACAGCAACTGGCGTACACACACACACACGCACACACAATCTCCTCTGTCTCCCTCCCCCTCTCCCATTAATACATACACTGTAGTGTCTCCCTCTCTCTCTTTCACTGCAGCAGCTCGGGCTAATCAGCTGGAGCCCTATAGCCTAGCACTCTATCTGCTCTGCACTCACTCAATTGTCAACAAACACAGCCCCACAACACACAAACACAAACCAATCACACAATTCTCTGCATTTCAGACACACAGCAATCACACCATCCAATGATAATCTTTAACAGTATTTTATCCTTATGAAGTATTTGGATTCACTAACATTCCTTTGATTATAGCATATTTGACAAATAGCCCATTTAATCTGGGCGGGTGAACAGCCACCCAGGCCACATCTGATATGATAGACAATTAACAGAACATGTCAATTAAACAAAGGATCCTAATACAGTAGCTCTATGATCAAGTGCCTGGACAGGCGACACTCACAACTGAATTTAGCTACAATTTTATTTCAATCAGGGTCAAAACATCAGAGTTCTTTCATGGAAGGAAAGACATTCCAGTAAATCCTCTTATAAAATTTGAATTGCTCACAGTAATTATAATTCCACAGGTTCGTCTATTTACGCTGACAACAATTGTAAATAGTGACCATCAATGAGGAAATTTGCCATATCTGGTCAATTAAAGGCTCTTGCCGTCTTCTAATCACATCTCAGTGCTATTCAGTGATTCTGAACTCTACCACACAAGCTTTTCTCTCATGAACATGTTACCTCATCCTAATGAATAGGCTATACATAGAGTGTGTGTGTGTATATATATATATATAAATATGTATATACAGTGGGGCAAAAAAGTATTTAGTCAGCCACCAATTTTGCAAGTTCTCCCACTTAAAAAGATGAGAGAGGCCTATAATTTTCATCATAGGTACACTTCACCTATGACAGACAAAATGAGAAAAAAAAATCCAGAAAATCACATTGTAGGATTTTTTATGAATTTATTTGCAAATTATGGTGGAAAATAAGTATTTGGTCAATAACAAAAGTTTATCTCAATACTTTGTTATATACCCTTTGTTGGCAATGACAGAGGTCAAACATTTTCTGTAAGTCTTCACAAGGTTTTCACACACTGTTGCTGGTATTTTGGCCCATTCCTCCATGCAGATCTCCTCTAGAGCAGTGATGTTTTGGGGCTGTTGCTGGGCAACACAGACTTTCAACTCCCTCCAAATATTTTCTATGGGATTGAGATCTGGAGACTGGCTAGGCCACTCCAGGACCTTGAAATGCTTCTTACGAAGCCACTCCTTCGTCATGCTGAAAGACCCAGCCACGTTTCATCTTCAATGCCCTTGCTGATGGAAGGAGGTTTTCGCTCAAAATCTCACGATACATGGCCCCATTAATTATTTCCTTTACACGGATCAGTTGTCCTGGTCCCTTTGAAGAAAAGCAGCCCCAAAGCATGATATTTCCACCCCCATGCTTCACAGTAGGTATGGTGTTCTTTGGATGCAACTCAGCATTCTTTGTCCTCCAAACACGACGAGTTGAGTTTTTACCAAAATGTTATATTTTGGTTTCATCTGACCACATGACATTCTCCCAATCTTCTTCTGGATCATCCAAATGCTCTCTAGCAAACTTTAGACGGGCCTGAACATGTACTGGCTTAAGCAAGGGGACACGTCTGGTACTGCAGGATTTGAGTCCCTGGTGGCGTAGTGTGTTACTGATGGTAGGCTTTGTTACTTTGGTCCCAGCTCTCTGCAGGTCATTCACTAGGTCCTGTGTGGTTCTGGGATTTTTGCTCACCATTCTTGTGATCATTTTGACCCCACGGGGTGAGATCTTGCGTGGAGCCCCAGATCGAGGGAGATTATCAGTGGTCTTGTATGTCTTCCATTTCCTAATAATTGCTCCAACAGTTGATTTCTTCAAACCAAGCTGCTTACCTATTGCAGATTCAGTCTTCCCAGCCTGGTGCAGGTCTACAATTTTGTTTCTGGTGTCTTTGGTCTTGGCCATAGTGGAGTTTGGAGTGTGACTATTTGAGGTTGTGGACAGGTGTCTTTTATACTGATAACAAGTTCAAACAGGTGCCATTAATACAGGTAACGAGTGGAGGACAGATGAGCCTCTCAAAGAAGAAGTTACAGGTCTTTGAGAGCCAGAAATCTTGCTTGTTTGTAGGTGACCAAATACTTATTTTCATTTGCAAATAAATTCATTAAAAATCCTACAATGTGATTTTCTGGATTTTTTTCTCATTTTGTCTGTCATAGTTGAAGTGTACCTATGATGAATGTTACAATGTTCTTTGAGAGGCTCATCTGTCCTCCACTCATCTTTTTAAGTGGGAGAACTTGCACAATTGGTGGCTGACTAAATACTTTTTTGCCCCACTGTATATATATATATATATATATATATATATATATATATATATATATATATATATATATATACAGCCTTTTCCTAGCACCTTTTCCTAGGACACCTGAGGATCCCCCACACAGTGATCTGTCATGCCAGACTGTAGTGAATCCTACTACTGCTACTACTACTGTGCGTGTGTGTGTGGATTATGCTATGTACAATATGTTTTCTTTATTCGAAGCACAGTGAGTGGTGGGTCTGTCTATAGTCAAAACACATTTTTTCATGCTCTCTGTAGCAGACATGGTGAGCAATATGTATATAAAATCAAATCGCAACACAATCTCAATATCGAATCATAAAGATTTGTGAGAATCCACATTGTATTGGCACCTAAGTATTGTGATAATATCGTATTGTGAGGTCCCTGGCAATTCAAGCCCTAGTGTATATTGGAAAAGGATCTACCTGGAAGTTCATGATATTGTGGGAGGTCTTGGTGGCGGTGCCATCAGTGAAGGGAGACTTGATGTAGATGATCTCGTAAGCAATGACCCCAGTCACACTCCAGGCCGTAGGTACACTGGGACATCCCCTTTCATAGCTCTCAGCACCTCAGAGGACAGGTAGTACTGTGTCCCAACAGGTACCCTGGGGGTTACCACCTGCAAAATGGACATCAGAGTTACTGTCACCTTAGTCATCATCTCCACATTAATCAATGTTAGTATATGAAAGTTATAACTGCTATTACATTTAAGCAATAAGGACCGAGGAGGTGTGGTATATTGGCCAATATACCACGCCTAAGGGCTGTTCTTATGCACGATGCAAAGTGGAGTACCTGGATACAGCCCTTAGCAGTGGTAATTTGGCCATATATCACAAACCCCAGGTGGTGCCTTATTGCTATTATAAACCAGTTACCAACATAAATATAACAGTAAACATGTAGTTTTAATGTCACGTGCACAAGTACAGTGAAAGGCCTTTCTTGCAAGCTCCAAACCCAACAATGCAGTTGTCAATATCAATGTTGCATTACAAATAACATAAGGTAGAACAAAAACACTCCAGAAATAAGAACATGAGAAAGTAAGAAGATATATACAGGGTCAGTTCCAATTAGGGCTGTGGCGTTCACAAACTTTCGTCAGCTGGTAATTGTCAAGCAAATAACTGCTGGTCTCATGGTAATGGACCATTTTTACTTAACATAAACACATTTAGCATCTCCTGGCTTCCACTGGTGCAAACCTTTGGAACATCTACATTTGAAAAAGTCTAATAAATCCATGTGATACAGCTTACACCTTCCCTATAAATCCATTATTTATTTTAAACAGGTCTAAAGAAACATGATATGAAGAAAATGTGGTCTATTTCAGAAGAACAGAATCGCATAATCCCAGTTGTCCTCATGTTTGGTGCTGATCTGGCTATGTCATATGGCTGTGGTCTGCACTAGTTCATTTAGCAGACAAGATTTGCTTAGAATTCCGTGGCATTATTTTATAGTATGAAGAATACAATTGAACAAAGCTGAATAAAAGCGGTTAACAAAGAAACAGGTACTCCTATATGCTTCATTTAGAGTTATTTATGTAACTTTAGTTGTGATACAAACATTGGGCTATATGTTTAGATTTGTGTTACATTATAAGGCTGCATTGTCACACCCTAATCTGTTTCACTGTCTTTGTGCTTGTCTCCACCCCCTTCCAGGTGTCACCCATCTGCCCCATTATCCCCTGTGTATTTATACCTGTGTTCTCTGTTTGTCTGTTGCCAGTTCGTCCTGTTCAGCCCACCATCGGTTTTGCCATACTCCTGTTTTCTCTCTAGTCCCTGTTTTCTAGTTTTCCAGGTTTTGACCATTCTGCCTGCCCTGACCCTGCCGTTCGGTACCTTGTGACAGTGCCCTGGATTACTGACCTCTGCCTGCTGTTCTGTACCTTTCGGACTCTGCTCTGGATTACTGACCTCTGCCTGCCCTTGACCTGTTGTTTGCCTGCCCGCTGTTTTTGTAATAAACTTTTGTTACCTCGAATTGTCTGTATCCTGGTCTTATCCTGAGGTCTGATAGCATGATGCAACTCTAATGATGATTTAGAAAAAAGTCGCAAGAAAGGGATGAGCTCTGCTTTGTTTTTTTTGCGCTGGCTGTACACACTTCATCATTCTCTCACTCACAATTTGACAAGGACTTGATAATGCCTCGAATTTCCCAGCAGCGTCCCCTTTGCGTGGCTGTAATGCCCCCTAAAAAAAGCCATGCTTTTTGCGGCCAGAGGCCATTGTGACCTTGGGCTGATTATAATAATTATAATTCCCTTCTCCCTGCATGCTGTGTGCTCCGAAACACCTCTCACTCACATGGCTCTCCATCACGTGATTGGGTCTTTCTCACAGGCTACAAGTGAAGACAGACACATTGGGGACACAACTGCACGCATCCTTATCCAATTCTGAGGCGCATGTTGGAAGAACTGTCCACATTTACTTTTTGTCAGCCAACAAGATGAGTAGGCCTAACAAACAGCAAAAGTACTAGCCGATGTCAATCTACTTTCCCCATAGTACAAAAGTTGATGTATTCTATTGTGGGAGAAATAAATATTCCAAACATAGTCTGGGACAGTTGTGGGATGTGATAGATCCCAAATTAATACAACCACTAGCATCAAAAACCTTTATTTATGCAACAAGGCTAACGCAACAGATCAGAACATTTAGCTTAACATGTTGATAAACTATTGATAAACTATTAGGCTATTTCTTCACATTAAAAATGCAGCAATGCACACAACATTTAGCTTAACATGTTGATAAACTATTAGGCTATTTCTTCACATTAAAAATGCAGCAATGCACACACCATAGTAGGCTATAAGCTAAATGTTCCATTTAGCGGGAAAACACCATCAAAAGTGACCAGAAATGTGATTATGCATGTAATGCTTTTATTATCAAAGGTGCATTTTTATGGTGAAGATTATCATCCCTAAACCTGAAACTCATGTACTGCATACAGTTGAAGTTGGAAGTTTACATAAACCTTAGCCAAATACACTTCAACTCAGTTTTTCACAATTCCTGACATTTAATCCTAGTTATTTATTTTTCCTTAATTTTACTAGGCAAGTCAGTTAAGAACAAATTATTATTTTCAATGACGGCGTAGGAACAGTGGGTTCACTGGCTGTTCAGGGGCAGAACGACAGATTTGTACCTTGTCAGCTAGGGGATTCGAACTTGCAACCTTTCGGTTACTAGTCTAACGCTCTAACCACTAGGCCACCCTGCCGCCCCACAGTTAGGATAACCACTTTATTTTAAGAATGTGAAATGTCAGAATAACACTAGAGGGAATGATTTATTTCAGCTTTTATTTCTTTCATCACATTCCCAGTGGGTCAGAAGTTTACATACACTCAATTAGTATTTGGTAGCATTGCCTTTCAATTGCTACAAACTTGGGTCAAACATTTTGGGTAGCCTTCCACACGCTTCCCACAACAAGCTTTTTGTGAATTTCGGCCCATTCCTCCTGACAAAACTAGTGTAACTGAGTCAGGTTTGTAGGCATTCTTGCTCGCCTTCTTTTTCAGTTCTGCTCACAAATGTTCTATGGGATTGAGGTCAGGGCTTTGTGATGGCCACTAAAATACCTTGACTTTGTTGTCCTAAAGCCATTTTGCCACAACTTTGGAAGTATGCTTGGGGTCATTGTCCATTTGGAAGACCCATTTGCGACCAAGCTTTATCTTCCTGACTGATGTCTTGAGATGTTGCTTCAATATATCCACATAATTTTCCTTCCTCATGCAGCCATCTATTTTGTGAAGTTCACCAGTCCCTCCTGCAGCAAAGCACCTGCACAACATGATGCTGCCACCCCCGTGCTTCACAGTTGGGATGGTATTCTTCGGCTTGCAAGCCTCCCCCTTTTTCCTCCAAACATAACTATGGTCATTATGGCCAAACAATTCTATTTTCCTTTCATCAGACCAGAGGACATTTCTTCAAAAAGTATGATCTTTGCCCTCATGTGCAGTTGCACATGCAGTTGCAAACCGCAGTCTGTCTTTTTTATGGCAGTTTTGCAGCAGTGGCTTCTTACTTGCTGAGCGGCCTTTCAGGTTGTGTCGATTTAGGACTCGTTTTACTGTGGATATAGATACTTTTGTACCTGTTTCCTCCAGCATCTTCACAAGGTCCTTTGCTGTTGTTCTGGGATTGATTTGCACTTTTCGCACCCAAGTACCTTCATCTCTAGGAGACAGAACACGTCTCCTTCCTGAGCGGTATTACGGCTGCGTGGTCCCATGGTGTTTATACTTGCGTACTATTGTTTGTACAGATGAATGTGACACCTTCAGGCATTTGGAAACGGCTCCCAAGGATTAGCCAGATTGTGGAGGTCTACAATGTTTTTTCTGAGGTCTTGGCTGATTTCTTTTGATTTTCCCATGATGTCAAGAAAAAAGGAACTAAGTTTCAAGGTAGGCTTTGAAATGCATCCACAGGTACACCTCCAATTGACTCAAATTGTGTCAATTAGCCTATCAGAAGCTTCTAAAACTATGACATTCTGAAATTTTCCAAGCTGTTGAAAGGCATAGTCAACTATGTAAACTTGTGACCCACTGGAATTGTGATACAGTGAAATAATCTGTCTATAAACAAGTGTTGGAAAAATGACTTGTCATGCACAAAGTAGATGTCCTAATCGACTAGCCAAAACTATAGTTTGTTTAACAAAACATTTGTGGAGTGGGTGAAAAACGAGTTTTAATGACTCCAACCTAGGTGTATGCAAACTTCCGACTTCAACTTTATGTATACCAGTTAGGCTCTCCACCCATTGTTAAGCGGATTAATGTGTTCAATTTTAAAAAGTTATTTGGCCACTTTAGTTGTGATACAAACCTTATCAAAACATATAGGCCTATGGGCTAGGTTACATGAGGTGTGCGAATATGATTGATTTTTAAAAAGTCGCAACAAAAAGGCATGCATTGTGTCTTGCCTTATGCTGGGCATCAGTGATAATATATAGTTCAAGAGATAATATTAGCCTATCACCCATCAGACTTTTCTTGATTTAATCTTGTCTTCACATATACTAAATATTATATTTGTGAAAATTGTTTTGATTTAGACTGGACCATTATTAACCGGGGAAACCGGGGCAGGGGAAGAAAATAGATGTTATCTATGCACTTAAATAGCAATTGGAGGATTATTTTCCTGTGGTTCATTTTCATGCCAACCAGGTAGATTATACTCCTGTTGTAAAAGAGAAGCAATGTGCTTAATATTAGCAAAGTTGAGAAATAAATATTGTAGGCCTAGCCTATAGAAAGCTGATGGGATCCTCTATTTAATAGAGGACATCACTGTTTTCTCACACAATTGCATAGCCTATAGAAATCATACTTAACATGAGCTCATGGGCTCTCATGAAGTGTTTGATTAGATTTTTGGTTACATTTGCATTCATGTCAGAGTGATTAGAGGGACAATAGAGTGCTGAGTACCAGGCAGTTAGCAAGTTTAATAATAATATAATAATATATGCCATTTAGCAGACACTTTTATCCAAAGCGACTTACAGTCATGTGTGCATACATTCTACGTATGGGTGGTCCCGGGAATCGAACCCACTACCCTGGCGTTACAAGCGCCATGCTCTACCAACTGAGCTACAGAAGGACCCACAACAGCCCTAGTTCCAATACCATATATACAATGTGCAGGGATACTACGTATAGAGGTAGATATGTATAGGGGTAAGGTGACTAGGCATCAGGATATATGGATATATGATATATATGATATATGATAAACAGAATAGCAGCAGCATAAATTATGATTGTATTTGAGTGTGTGTGGAGTCAGTATAAATGTGTGTGCATGTTTGGGTGCATGTTGGAGTGTCAGTGTGCAGTGAGTGTGTAGAGTCCTGTGAGTGGGCATAGAGATGGTACAACAAGTAGTACAAGGTCAACTCAGATAGTCCCCGTAACCATTCTGTTAGCTATTTAGCAGTCTTATGGCTTTGGGATAGAAGCTGATCAGGAGCCTGTTGATGTCAGTACTGCTTGCCATGTGGAAGCAGAGAGAACAGTCTATGGCTTGGGTGGCTGGAGTCGTTAACGATTTTCCATTGCATTCCGTTTGTGTTTAAAAAAAAATGGGGAACCTTCTCCACACATTAAAAATGAAAAATAAGGAACCATCTTTGGGATATTCATTACCTTTGGTATTTACAATTGTGTCACTATCTGATGTGTGATCATTCAAGGTAAAGATTTTAACTTTTTATTAGCAGTGAGCTTGGCAGCTGAACCAAAGTCTGCTAGCTTGTTGTATCCCATGCAATCAATGAGAACATTCTCTGGTTTGACATCTCTGCAACAGGAAAGAAGTGAGGATGTGAGAGAATGCAGGAGAAAGCAAATGGGAATGGAAGGACAGGGAGGAGCCGAGACCAGAACAAACAATTTCACAACCCAGGTGAGAGATCTAACAAAGAGTGACTATTATTTGGCTCTTATACTTGTAGCAACCTTATTTGAACCTTGACTCTACCAGTCACAATGGTATTCTGGGATTCACATAAGCAGTACACAGGTGTGCAGCACATTTGAGCGTGTTAAAATGCCCATCTGATGCACAGCGTGGAATGGCAGCCCACTTATTCGATCAGGTAAAACTGGGCCATAGCATCATCAAACTGCTCTTCATATCTGTTCATCAGAGCCATCAGGTCTCTCTCTACCCGATGGTACTCAATCGCCTATCAACACATACATGGAAATTAAACACCAACACGCATAGTACCGTGACAATCATATCTCGGGGTGGCAGGGCCCGAGTGTTGGGCCAGTAACCGAAAAGTTCCTGGATCGAATCCCTGAGCTGACAAGGTAAAAATCTGTCCTTCTGCCCCTGAACAAGGCAGTTAACCCACTGTTCCCCTGGTAGGTCGTCATTGTAAATAAGAATTTGTTTTTAACTGACTTGCCTAGTTAAATAAAGGTGGTAAATGTCATATGTTATCAGACCGACTGGAGCCTTGTGTGACCAATGGCTAGGTTTATTTCAAACCAAGCAAAAAGACAAGCATTACCACCACACCCAGAACATACAGTTTCTATGGTCATTGGTCATATATTAAACCACCAAGAGCTCCAAAATGTATCTGTAAAGCAACAATGTCTCTTGTATTCCAGCAGTGCTGCTGTTGGTCCATGCATTCTAAATATAAACAGGAAGCAATGAAGGCAGCAGCTACTAGTCGGGATGTTAATAAAAGTTCTGCGAGGAGAGGCATACAGCAACGCATGAATGGTCGGGAAGTCTGAATGAACAGCAGCATTCTAAAGACGTTACCTAGCAACAGGGTACTGAGAGACACTTTGGAGCAGTCTGACACTTGGATAGAGATGGATTCTTTGTATTTTCACTGGGCTCAGTATGGAAGTGTGGGCAGAGTAGAGCTGGGGGTGGGGACTAACTGAGCTGAAGGAGACATGGAAAATCATTTATTTCTCATTTGAACCACTCAGCTCCCTGATAATATCTATTAGGCTGCAGCAATGCATTGCTCATTTGGCATTTGTATTGGATATTTTACTCCCACTAAATTCTCAGGAACAATCGGATAGAGCGATCCAGCCACAGACGGAGTACAGAGAGGAAAATGCACAATAGTAGGGATGAGGTCAAGTGGGAAAAAACATGTAAACTGACAATTTCAAGGGCCACATTTGGGCTTTAGAAATTGAATGACAGTCCATAACCTTTTAGGACTAGGGCTGATGCAGAATGTTTTTCTATTTATAATGATACACATGGAAATCTACATGTGACTGCAATGCTTTGTCGATTTATATTACTGAAAGGGAGAATTGCCCCGATTTAAAGATAGCTTTTTCACAATGTTCAGCCCTGTGGTTCAAAAAAGACTCCGAAGGAACGGAAGTTAAACCAATGAATGGTACTTGGACAAAACAAACTTTACTCTGGTCTATAGATGCTATTAATGCATTCATTCTGTCTATATACTTGTTTTTGTTATCAAAAACCCTGCAAACATTATTCATAAATAACATGTTTTGAAAATCTGTAGTATCGAGAGTAAATATAACTGTACTGTGTATCTTTGGGGAATCAGCCTGAAACATATGGTATATGGAGCCATCTATTGGATATAGAATGTATTACAATAGAATACAGAGATAGGCAAATTGCATCGAAACCCGGTCTCTCAGGACTGACAAAGCACAATGCAATGATACATAAAATGTACTCTTTACAAGAGGTGCTGGGCCAGATTAAAGTATAAAACAGGCTAGCTAAGGCCAATGTTTCCCTACATCTGTACATCTATAGAGATCCCTAAAATATCTGGAAAAGGATTGGTTCCCAGCCAAATTGCCTGGGCCCGAAATGAATAAAGGTTATTTTTATTTCACCTTTATTTAACGAGGTAGGCCAGTTGAGAACAAATTCTAATTTACAACGGTGACCTGGCCAAGATAAAGCAAAACAGTGCGACAAAAACAACAACGCAGTTACACATAAACAAATGTACAGTCAATAACACAATAGAAACATCTATGTACAGTGTGTGCAAATGTAGAAGAGTAGGGAGTTAAAGCAAAAATAGGCCACAGAGGCGAAATAATTACAATTTAGCATTAACACTAGAGTGATAGATGTGCAGATAATGATGTGCAAGTAGAGATACTCGGGTGCAAGTAGAGATACTGGGGTGCAAGAGAATAAATAACAATATGGGGATGAGGTAGTTGGGTGTGCAATTTTTAGATTGGCCAGGTACAGTGACCTGCTCTGACCGCTGATGCTTAAAGTTAGATAGGGATAAGACTCCAGCTACAGTGATTTTTGCAATTCGTTCCAGTCATTGGCAGCACAGAACTGGAAGGAAAGGCAGCCAAAGAAAATAATGGCTTTGGGAATGACCAGTGAAATACACCTGCTGGAGCGCGCGCTACAGGTGGGTGTTGCTATGGTGACCAGTGAGCTGAGATAAGGCGGGGCTTTACCAAGCAAATACTTATAGATGATCTGGTGCCAGTGGGTTTGGCGACAAATATGTAGTGAGGGCCAGCCAATGAGAGCATACAGGTCGCAGTGATGGGAATTTGGTGACAAAATGGATGGCACTGTGATAGACTACATCTAGTTTGCTGAGTAGAGTGTTGGGGGCTATTTGGTAGATGACATTGCCAAAGTCAAGGATCGGTAGGATAGTCAGTTTTACGAGGGTATGTTTGGCAGCATGAGTGAAGGAGGCGTTGTTGTGAAATAGGAAGCCGATTCTAGATTTAATGTTGGATTAGAGATGCTTAATTTAAAACTGAAAGGAGAGTTTACAGTCAAACCAGACACCTAGAATATGTAAACAACTACAAATACCTAAGTCAGAACCGTCAAGAGTTGTGATACTAGTTGGGCGGGTGCGAGCAACAATCGGTTGAAGAGCATGCATTTAAAAGCTGTTGGAGGTCAAGGAAGGAGTGTTGTATGGCATTGACACTCATTTGGAGGTTTGTTAATAACACAGTGTCCAAAGAAGGGCCAGATGTATACAGAATGGTGTCGTCTGCGTAGAGATGGATCAGAGAATCACTAGCAGCAAGATCAACATCATTGATATAAACAGAGAAAAGAGTCGGCTCGAGAATTGAACCCTGCGGCACCCCCATAGACTGCCAGAGGTTCGGACAGCATGCCCTCCGATTTGACACACTGAACTCTACAGTTGAAGTCGGAAGTTTACATACACCTAGCCAAGTACATTTAAACTCAGTTTTTCACAATTCCTGACATTTAACCATAGTAAAAATTCATAACAGTCTTAGGTCTGTTAGGATCACCACTTTTAATTTTAAGAATTTGAAATGTCAGAATAATAGTAGAGAGAATGAATTATTTCAGTTTTTATTTATTTCATCACATTCCCAGTGGGTCAAAAGTTTACATACACTCAATTAGTATTTGGTAGCATTGCCTTTAAATTGTTTAACTTGGGTCAAACATTATGGGTAGCCTTCCACAAGCTTCCCACAATAAGTTGGGTGAATTTTGGCCCATTCCTACTGACAAAGCTAGTGTAACTGAGTCAGGTTTGTAGGCCTCCTTGCTAGCGCACACTTTTTCAGTTCTGCGCACACATTTTTTACGGGATTGAGGTCAGGGCTTTGTGATGGCCACTCCAATACCTTGACTTTGTTGTCCTTATGACATTTTGCCACAACTTTGAAAGTATGCTTGGGGTCATTGTCCATTTGGAAGACCCATTTGCGACCAAGCTTTAACTTCCTGACTGATATCTTGAGATGTTGCTTCTATATATCCACATAATTTTCAATGCGTATTCCTTCAAAGCTCAGTTGTCCTGAGTCTGCACAACTCTCTCAGGACCTAGGATCAAGAGAGACACTCGTGTTTTAGTACTATATCCCGACACAACGATGAAAATAATTATGGCCTCTAAACCTTCAAGCTGCATACTGGACCCTATTCCAACTAAACTACTGAAAGAGCTGCTTCCTGTGCTTGGCCCTCCTATGTTGAACATAATAAACGGCTCTCTATCCGCCGGATGTTTACCAAACTCACTAAAAGTGGCAGTAATAAAGCCTCTCTTGAAAAGCCAAACCTTGACCCAGAAAATATAAAAAACTATCTGCCAATATCGAATCTTCCATTCCTCTCAATAAAAAATAAAAAAGCTGTTGCGCTGCAACTCACTGCCTTCCTAAAGACAAATAATGTATACGAAATGCTACAGTCTGGTTTTAGACCTCATCATAGCACTAAGACTGCACTTGTGAAGGTGGTAAATTACCTTTTAATGGCATCAGACCAAGGCTCTGCATCTGTCATCGTGCTCCAAGACCTTAGTGCTGCTTTTGATACCATCGATCACCACATTCTTTTGGAGAGATTGGAAACCCAAATTGGTCTACACGTACAAGTTATGGCCTGGTTTATATCTTATCTGTCGGAAAGATATCAGTTTGTCTCTGTGAATGGTTTGTCCTCTGACAAATCAACTGTAAATGTCGGTGTTCCTCAAGGTTCCGTTTTAGGACCACTATTGTTTTCACTATATATTTTACTTCTTGGGGATGTCATTTGAAAACATAATGTTAACTTTCACTGCTATGCGGATGACACACAGCTGTACATTTCAATGAAACATGGTGAAGCCCCAAAATTGCCCTCGCTAGAAGCCTGTGTTTCAGACATAAGGAAGTGGATGGCTGCAAACTTTCTACTTTTATACTAGGACAAAACAGAGATGCTTGTTCTAGGTCCCAAGAAACAAAGAGTTCTTCTGTTGAATCTGACAATTAATCTTGATGGTTGTACAGTCGTCTCAAATAAAACTGTGAAGGACCTTGGCATTACTCTGGACCCTGATCTCTCTTTTGATGAACATATCAAGACTGTTTCAAGGACAGTTTTGTTCCATCTACGTAACATTGCAAAAATCAGAAACTTTCTGTCCAAAAATGATGCAGAAAAATGAATCCATTCTTTTGTTACTTCTAGGTTAGACTACTGCAATGCTCTACTTTCCGGCTACCCAGATAAAGCACTAAATAAACTTCATTTAGTGCTAAATACGGCTGCTAGAATCCTGACTAGAACAAAAAAATGTAATATACATTACTCCAGTACTAGCCTCCCTAAACTGGCTTCCTGTCAAGGCAAGGGCTGATTTCAAGGTTTTACTGCTTACCTACAAAGCATTACATGGGCTTGCTCCTACCTATCTCTCTGATTTGGTCCTGCCGTACATACATACAGGTACACCATGGTCACAAGACGCAGGCCTCCTAATTGTCCCTAGAATTTCTAAGCAAACAGCTGGAGGCAGGGCTTTCTCCTATAGAGCTCCATTTTTATGGAATTGTCTGCCTACCAATGTGAGAGACGTAAACTCGTCCTCAACCTTTAAGTCTTTACTGAAGACTCATCTCTTCAGTGGGTCATATGATTGAGTGTAGTCTGGCCCAGGAGTGTGAAGATGAACGGAAAGGCTCTGGAGCAACGAACCGCCCTTGCTGTCTCTGCCTGGCCGGTTCCCCTCTTTCCACTGGTATTCTCTTCCTCTAACCCTATTACAGGGGCTGAGTCACTTTCTTACTGGTGCTCTTTCATGCCGTCCCTAGGAGGGGTGCATCACTTGAGTAGGTTGAGTCACTGATGTGATCTTCCTGTCTGGGTTGGCGCCCCCCCTTGGGTTGTGCCGTGGCGGAGATCTTTGTGGGCTATACTCGGCCTTGTCTCAGGATGGTAAGTTGGTGGTTGAAGATATCCCTCTAGTGATGTGGAGGCTGTGCTTTGGAAAAGTGGGTGGGGTTATATCCTTCCTGTTTGGCCCTGTCCGGGGGTATCATCGGATGGGGCCACACTGTCTCCTGACCCCTCCTGTCTCAGCCTCCAGTATTTATGCTGCAGTAGTTTATGTGTCGGGGGGGCTAGGGTCAGTTTGTTATATCTGGAGTACTTCTCCTGTCTTATCCGGTGTCCTGTGTGAATTTAAGTATGCTCTCTCAAATTCTCTCTTTCTTTCTCTCTCTCGGAGGACCTGAGCCATAGGACCATGCCTCAGGACTACCTGGCATGGTGACTCCTTGCTGTCCCCAGTCCACCTGGCCGTGCTGCTGCTCCAGTTTCAACTGTTCTGCGTGTGGAATCCTGACCTGTTCCCCAGACATGCTACCTGTCCCAGACCTATTATTTGACCATGCTGGTCATTTATGAACATTTGAACTTATTGGCCATGTTCTGTTATAATCTCCACCCGGCACAGCCAGAAGAGGACTGGCCACCCCTCATAGCCTAGTTCCTCTCTAGGTTTCTTCCTAGGTTTTGGCCTTTCTAGGGAGTTTTTCCGAGCCAACGTGCTTCAACACCCGCATTGCTTGCTGTTTGGGGTTTTAGGCTGGGTTTCAGTACAGCACTTTGAGATATCAGCTGATGTATGAAGGGCTATATAAATACATTTGATTTGATTTGACTTTACTATTTTAAGGCAGTGTATTTACGTTAGCTTCTTTCCAACCATGTGGACACACACACTCTTTTAAGCTTTGGTTACAGATATAGCAAATAGGAGTGGCTATACATTCTGCTACCATTCTCAATAGTTTCCCATCAAGGTTGTCTATACCTTGTGACATATAATTATTGATGGATAACAATAGTTTTTCCACGTCTCCCATCTGACTTGACCAAATTCATCACAGTAATCCTTCTCTTTCATTATTAGAGGGGGTTATGTTCAGGGCATATTCATAGCTTTTAGCTAGCTCCCACAAATTTGGAGGAAAGGGTTTCATTGGCTGGTTAGCTAGTTATTATTAGCTTCAATTTAAATGGTGGTGTCGTCAATAAAGCTAGCCAGTTAGCAAACAAAGCAACACAAGTATCATTTTATGTCATTTCATGAAGCACATTTGATGTTTTTCAAATCCCAAACCCCAGATTTCTCCTTTAACAGTTACAGTTGTTTTGCTATGTGCATCAAACTATTAAGACTACTTAAACCAGGCCTACATAGTGTGAGAGCAAAACAATGTTCTGAATGATGCAAAGGGCCTCCTGGGGTTTGCTGTGACAGTGGATGGTCATTCTCTGTGTGTTGTTCTCACGGGAACAGAGGGACGTGTAATGCTGCTGCGTGCTGGCTACCCTACGCCTCTCTCTGCTTCTGTAAATAGTGAAGCATTTGTGGCCTTGTCAATGAACCCACCGTAACTCTTATGTCATCGCCTGTCTCTCAGCCCCAAGAGTTAGCCTATATTGCCCATTATCATCGCACTTTGCTCAGTTTCCTGCTCTAAGTAGACACTTTCCATAACCATACAGATCTAGGATCATGTACCGGTCTACCCAATAACTTATCCTCATCATCAGGAAGGTATAAAGAATATCTGTCCCTGTGTCAGACAGTGGTGAGGGGTAACTTGTTAGTTTCACTCCTCCTTGGTGACTGACTGCTGCTCCCTCTCCCTTCCACCACAGGGCTGTGCTGTCTGTTGAGGTCCAAACACACAGTGCAAAATCCCTCCTTTTCTCCACATTCTCTCTTCGGCTATTGTGATGCCATAGTTTTTAATTCCCAACTCATCCATAATGATTTCTAACATTATAGAGTGACCGGCTGGATTCCATTTCTAAGTTTTATTTCAGTACAGTTAACACAAGTTAGTCTCCATAAATACAAATAATGAGTACTGGGGTACCGCGAATGTGTTGGCCATTATTGTAAATAAGAATTTGTTCTTAACTGACTTGCCTAGTAAATTAAGGTAAAATAAATGTTTTTAAATTAGAGCTCGGTGAGTAATTGTCTCGCGTTGCCATACCTCCAAAATCACGTTGTTGTCACGCTCCCTTGGAGGTCTGTTTTGCAAAAAATGGAACTATAACATTGATAAGATTCCTACAAAAGGATCTGCTTTTCATAGACAAGTATTCTTAGCATGGTCGTTAATATATAAACATTTTTTCCCTGCATAGTTATTTCATTTGGAACAATAAGGATATTTTGTATAGAAACAAGTCTTACGTTTTAAGAACTGGTTTAATAATCATATCCTGCTGGTGAGGCAACTCTTTTATGTAGAAGGTTTGTTACTCAATTATGAGTTTTTTTTATTGCGTTACAATATCCCTGTTACACAATAGACAGTTCGCCATAGTCTTTGATGCTATTCCACCTGGACCTCTCATGTTGTTTAGAGGTGTAACCAGACCTCACCTTTTTGACATACCCTCGCTTAATCCAGTTGAATCTCCAATAGGAAAAGTGTATTTCTCCTTGCTCCATCAGAACAACAGATCTATATGTGCTTTATTTCAAAGGGATATTGTATCCATACCTTGTCACAACTTACTGGAATTCATTTGTCAATAATATCTGTTGGAAAAAGTCTGGTTATTGCCACACAAATGCCTTTTTGTTAACAAGGTCAGAGTGATCCATAAGTTCGACCCTGAGAATCATTACCTGAAGAAACTCAAAAAAGACATTAACATTAACTGTGCTTTTTGTGTTGAGCATCCAGAAACAGTTTTGCATTTATTTTGGCATTGTCTACATGTAAAGAAATTATGGAAAGATATTCATAGTTTTATATTTGTTCGTATTTTTGATGACTTTTGTTTTTTTTTATGGGAGAATGTGCTGCTTGATTCCTTAACTATAAAAAGGATAAAGAAAAACAATTTCCCCTCTTAAATCTAATTGTGCTACTGGAAAAAAGTAATATTCATAAATGTAAATTCACAAATAAAAAACTCTAACATGTTTTCCATAAGGAATTTGAGTAGTAGATTAAGACCATTCTACATTATTCCAATAAGAAAGCTGTTACAAAATATGTATGCATCTTTTATGTCTTTGTGTAATCTGTCATTTGTTGTACCCCCTAGCATATGTTATCATTGTCTGTTTGCAGGGCCTGCAAACCAATAGACTACAAAGGGAAGCACAGCCAAGAGCTGCCCAGTGACACAAGCTAAATCACTTTTATGCTCGCTTCAAGGCAAGCAACACTGAGGCATGCATGAGAGCATCAGCTGTTCCAGATGACTGTGTGATCACGCTCTCCATATCTGACGTGAGTAAGACCTTTAAACAGGTCAACATTCACAAGGCCGCGGGGCCAGACGGATTACCAGGACGTGTGCTCCGAGCATGTGTTGACCAACTGGCAGGTGTCTTCACTGACATTTTCAACATGTCTCATTTTCAACATGTCCCCTTTGGCAGTTCTATCTTGGCGGAAAATGTTGTAGTTGGGGATGGAAATTTCAGGGCCTGGGTTAACCTTTACATCACCAGATGATCAGAGGAGGAGTAGGATAAGGGTACGGCTAAAGGCTATAAGAAGTGGTTGTTTAGTGCGTTGGGAACAGAGAATAAAAGGAGCAGATTTCTGGGTGTGGTAGAATAGATTCAGGGCATAATGTACAGACAAGGGTATGGTAGGACATTGAGTGACGATGAGAGATGTTTGGTCTCTGGAGGCACCAGTTAAGCCAGGATGAGGTCTCCGCATGTGTGGGGGGTGGGACAAAGCTATCTAAGGGGAAGTTGAGCGGGACTGAGGACTCTACAGTGAAATAAAACAATAAGAACTAGCCGAGACAGCAGTAGACTAGGCATATTGTAGTCAGGGTACGTGACAAATAAACGTTGATTTGATACTTCTTGTAAGTATACTGTTTTTTCTGCAATTAAAATAAAATAATTAGAATTAGAATTATTATTATTGTTATAGTATTGCAAAAACGGTTTGAATGGTCCGCTGGCTCCCAGAGGCAAGATTTTGATTGGATGTTACATTTCAAGAACCCTCCCCCCACACGCCGGTTGAAGGGGGTGGTACGTTTTATGTTCGTCACTGTTTTCCGACCAGGTAGGACACATTTTGTAGAAAGTTGTTCCTTATGCTAGCCAGTTTGCAACATTGCAGAAAAGGGAAGAAAACATGGAGAAATTGCTTGTTTCATTTTGCCTGTCATAGTTGAAGCATACCTACGATGAAAATTACAGGCCTCTCATCTTTTTAAGTGGGAGAACTTGCACAATTGGTGGCTGACTAAATACTTTTTTGCCCCATTGTACGTGGACACACATACTTTGTTAATTGGTAAAAAAACAAACACTTAACATGTTTGACATTAGGGAAGCTTCCAATAAAGAAAGTGCTCTGAGTTCTAGTAGATTGCCATATTGTGGATTTAGAGCGGAGATCGAAAAGCCATAACACATGTTTTTCTCAACTGGTTATGGTCAATAATATCAAAGGCTTCACTGAAATCTAAAAGTACAGCTGCAACAATCTTCTTTATCAGTTTCTTTCAACCAATCATCAGTCATTTGGTCAGTGCATTATATGTTGAGTGCCCTTCTCTATAAGCATGCTGAAAGTCTGTGTGGTTAGTTTGTTTACAGATAAATACTGTAGGATTGTAACTGGACAAACCCATTTTTTCCCCAACAGTTTGCTAAGAGCTGGCAGCAAGCTGATAGGTCTGCTGTTAGAACCAGTAAAGGTGTAACGGCTTTCTTCCTGGGAAGGAGAGGCGGACCAAAACGCAGCGTGGTTGAAGTTCACGGTTGTTTAATAAGAGACACTTAACATGAACAAACTACAAAACAATAAACGTGGCAAAACAAAAATAGCCCTATTTTTTTATTTTTATAAAAATAATGTATTATCTTCAATACCATTCATTCTTTACAACTCATAATTTACATACATACACATTTTATTTTATTTTAAATAAACTAATTAAACTAAAACATAAACCCCAAACAAAACCTCAGGGGAGCATCTTCCCTCCCCGTTACCCTACAAAATACCTCTCCCTATCTCCCCGTCCCTAATCTATCCTCTTACAAATCTAAATGACACCCAGCCCTAAACCCCCCTTCCACCTCTCCCGAGCAGCATGCTGCCCCCACTTCCTCTCCTCCCTCTTCATCCTCCCCCTCAAATCTCCTTCCACCCTCCTCACTATCCCTTCCACCCCCCAATCTCTCCCTGTCTTCACCATGTTCTGCCTTGCTTCCCACAGCCCCCGTTTAAAGAGACTCATAAGAAGCCAGAGCAGAAACCTGTCCCTATCCGTCCCTCTCGCTCTCCCTACACCCCTCTCTAACCTGGCCCACGTCAATACAAAATCCCCCTTTACCAAACCTAACAACACCCGAGCCCTAGCCCATACTACTCCGGCAAAGGCACAGTCCCAAAAGACATGGCGCACAGTCTCCTCCCTGCCACAAGAGGATCTTAGACAGGTGGGGGATTGCACCAAATTATACCGGTACAAGATGGAACGTACCGGCAAACACTTATGAAGGCTCAACCAATTCAGGTCCTTGAGCCTGTTATCCAGACCCCGCGCCTGCACTCCCTCCCAGACCACTTCCGAGATGCCCACTACAGGCGCCGGACTCCCTGCCTTTCTGACCTCCTCGTACAGGTGCCTGTGATCTAAACCTACTCGGGCAACTTCAACCTCAGGGTGCGCACGCAGCCACTTGGCCGCATGACCAAAGTGCCACGGCAGCTGTTCCGCCCGAGGACCCATGTTAGACCACACCATTATGCTTCTCGCCTGATACGAGAAAAACACCCGCAGGAGGTAACCAGACGGGTGTATCACTGGCTGAGCAAGCTCCGTTAACAAGAAAGAAACAAAAATTGAGTCCAGCTTGAGGGGGAAATGTGGTACCCCCCTACCTCCCTCCCCGATGGGACAGATCATGCGTGCCCTGGCGACCCCTCCTCAGACAAGCCGGCAATGGGTAGATGTATGCCAAATACAAAAGAGACGGCAACACATCCACCTTTAGGACCAGTACTTTGCCCATGAAAGACAAATACCTAGCCTTCCACATTGCTAGCTTCCTCTGTACCACTGCGATACGCATGTTCCAGTTTAGCGTCGCTGAGCCGGAGGTCTCAAAATGGACCCCGAGAATCCTCAGGGCCCCCTCACAGAGAGATAACCCCCCAGGCACATCCGTTCTACCGCGCCATCTTACGAAAAACTTGACGGAAGACTTTGCATGGTTCAGAACTGCTCCCGACGCTCGGGTGAAATCCCCAAAGATGGCAAGGGACCTTGTCAGGCACGAGTCCTTGCACAACAGCAAGGAAGTGTCGTCGGCGTACTGCGTCATCTTAACACGCAGCCCACCACTTCCAGGGATCAGCAAACCTTCCACCCCTGTGTCTGCCCTAATGGCAGCCCCCAGAGGCTCCATGTACAGAACGAAGAGGAGAGCCGAGAGTGGGCACCCCTGCCTGACCCCAGACGAGAGGTCAAAAACGTCACCCAAGTGACTATTTATACTAACTCGGCACCCCGCTCCGACATATAATGTACGAATCCATCCTATAAACTTCTCCCCAAATCCTAATTGACCTAACACTCTGAATAAAAAGGATCTATTCACGCGATCGAAGGCTTTCGCCTGATCTAGCGCTGCTACCATTAAAGGAAGACCTCTATCTTCAACCCAAGCGATGGAGTCCCTGATTAACTGTAGGTTCCATCTAATAGAGCGGCCCTCTACCCCGCACGTCTGATCCTCATGAACGACGTAGGGAAGGGCTGTGCGCAACCGGTCTGCTAAAACCTTTGCAAGTAGCTTGTAATCTACACACAGCATGGTCAACGGCCGCCAGTTGCCAAGGTCTGTTACTTCCCCCTTCTTATATAAAAGTGACAGCACACAAACAGCCATTGATCCCCCCGGGACCCCCGTCTCAAGGATGGCCTTCAAGACTTCGAGGACCACTGGACCAAGTATACCCCAAAACGTGAGATAAAACTCAGCCGGCAGCCCATCTATCCCAGGCACCTTACCTTTTCCCATCCTCCTAAGAGCGCTCTCAACCTCTTCTAGTGAGATCTGGGCCTCCATCACTTCTCTAATGTCCTCCGGCAACCGCCTGGACAAGTGTTCTAAAAACACATTTCCCTGCTCTACATCTATTTCCCTTTCCTTAAATAAACCTTAGAAATGATCAGTTGTCACCCTGACCATATCCTCTGGTTCTCTAACTATACTACCACTTTCTTCCCTAACACCATGCATTACCTTCCTACTCTGTCTTGCCCTAACCAACTTAAAGAACATAGCAGAACAAGTCTCATTATGTTCTAGAAAGCCACTATGCGCATGCTCAAGGAAAGCTCGAGCCTTCCGCTCCTGCAACTCCCTGAGCTGCGCCTTTAGGGTTGCGGATCTCTCCCAGTCAAACGACCCGCCGAGGTTGCCTGCCTCATATTCAAGTTCAATTAACCTCTGGATACGATCCACCTCCCTCCTCTCCTCCCTTTTTTTCCTCTTGCAATACCCTATTATAAAAGCCCTAATCCTCACCTTAACTAATTCCCACCACTCTAACACCCCCTCGCACATGGACCGGAGGCCCTCAAGCCTCAAAAAGAAACCATAAAACCCGTCAACAAAAGCCTGCTCCTCCAGCACATCCCGATCTAGCTTCCAGTACCCTCTACCAAAGAGGCAGACTGGCGATCCCACCTGCAGGAGCACCCCGTCGTGATCCGAAAAGAAAACAGGCAACAGCCGCCCAGACAACTTACCCAAAGAGCTGGGTACAAAAATATAGTCGAGCCTCCGCTCAACCCCCCTGGAGTTGTGCCATGTAGGACCGTCCATTTTCGGAGTAGTGTGCAGACCACCATCTACCAGACCATGGCAAGCCATTAGCCTGGCAATGGCGCCCGCACTGCTATCCCCCCCTCTTCCTAAATCTGTATTAAAATCCCCCCCTATCACTAATTTCCTATTTGTGACACACAGGGGCGTCAGACAGTCCACCATCTCCCTCCTGTCTGCCACCACCTGTAGCCCATACACCACCACTAATCTAAATTTACAATCCCTTATCGTGACATCCACCCCCATAACCCTCCCCTGCATTACCACAAAAGAATCCTCCACTTTTACCTCCCTGTGCCCACACAAAATCCCTACCCCCGATGAGTGCACCCCCCCAACACCCCAAACCGACTCCCCCTTGTCCCACTCCCTCTTAAACCTAATAACATCCCCTCCATCCCTCAGGTGAACCTCCTGTAAAAAACAAAAATCAAACCCCACACCCTCCAAATAACTAAAAACCGCCCTCCTCTTAACGCAATCCCTTAAAGCCCTTACATTTAAACTAACAAAAGTAAAATTAGACTCCATAAAATTAAAAAAAAACAACAACATGTAATACACTCAAATTCTAAACCCAGACAGAAAAAGACATAAGCAGGAGACTCACCCGATGCTCCCCTGCTCCATATCTACAGGTGAGAACACCATCCGTAATCCCGAAATCCCCCCCTCTTCCTCCATCACACCATCCCAGGATGCAGGAATAGTGTTTGGCTCCGGGGTGCCCTGCACCCTGGGTCTACCCCCACAATCCCCCCCCTCCCCAGTGTTGCAGCTGGTTTGGAAAAAAATTGGGGAGGCTGAGTCTCCAAACAAAAAACTCCCCACCTCCTCTTGTACCCAGTCCTGAGTCTTGTTATGTGTGTCCCCACCCAACAGAAGTTGAGGGCCTGGGGAAACCAGCAGCAACCCAGAGGTTTCTCCCGCCCCCATCACTCTCTTGGCCATCCCTTCCCCCTCACTGTCGGCCAATCGCCCCCTCCTCTTCATACTCTTCTTTGGTGATGGCGGCAGTGGAGAGATACCACCCCCCCTGCCAGCTCCTCCACCATACCTCTCATCTCTTCCACCAGGGCACTTTCCCCCCAGTCCACTTTCTCTTCCACCGTCTCCTTCTCCACCACTCCTCCCTCACTTTCTTCTCTCTCATGCTCCTCCACTCGGTTGCCTTCTTCCGCCGCTTTTTCTGGTTCTCCTACTCCCGTGCCTTCCGTTTCCTTCTCTCTTCCATCCGCAGCTTCTGGCTCCTCCTCCTTCCTTGTGGCCTTCCCCTCTGGACCTGAACTCTGGTCATGAGGCGTGCTTCCTTTCCCTCCTCTTCTTCCCCCATCACCCGCTCCTGCTCCCCCCCCAGCCGCAGACGCATATGACCTCTGACGGGCCGGGCACCCCCTCCACAGGTGTGCTGACGAGCCACACCCATGGCACGTCTTAGGCTTGTCACAATCCCTCGCCTCGTGATCCTCAGATGCACAAAATCTGCATTTTCTTGCACTGCATGAGGCGAATATGTGACCATAGGCCATACAGCGCCTGCAAAATGGGGGCTGACGTGCATAAAACAACGTCCCCCTGTCAGCCCCTAGGGAGAACATAGCAGGAGGATGGAGGTAGCCACCATGTCCCCTTGGGTCCTCTCTGAGGAGGGCCTGGAAGCCTCTCCTCCCATTCCAAAACCCAAGGGAGTCTTTGAGGTGCCTTGCTGAGGAGACGTTATCCATGTATCTCCTCAGAAAAGCCCTCACCTCTTCGTCCTTAACATAAGGGTTGTAAATGTTGACAGTTACAACCCTAAAGTTATTCTTCGCCAGGCTTGTTATTTCGTAGTGGCACATCGGCCTCTCACCTCCCACCGCTCTTGCCCTTCTCAGGATATCATCGTGCTTTTCCTCTGTATATAGTGCCACGTCGTATGCTCCCTCCAACGAGTTGCCTTGGAAACAAAACACGTCCTTCACCGTCAGCTTTAGAATCCCCATCAATATTATCCTTCCAAACGATTCCCGTCCTAAAGGCTCCATCTCCTTTTCCTTCCAAGCAAACCGAATCGTGTTGGCCAGTCCAATCCCAGGGACCGACCGTGTTGATGTATTTAGCACCATCTCCGCAAGGAGAATGGCGCTCGTACTCTTCTTCCAAAACAAGTGAAAAGAAAAAACCAAGTGACTGAGCCTATCTGGTGCAACTAACACAGAGACAGGAACAAACACCCACAAATCCCAACACAAAACAGGCTACCTAAATATGGTTCCCAATCAGACAATGACTAACACCTGCCTCTGATTGAGAACCATATCAGGCCAAACATAGAAATAGACAAACTAGACACACAACATAGAATGCCCACCCAGCTCACGTCCTGACCAACACTAAAACAAGGAAAACACAAAAGAACTATGGTCAGAACGTGACAAAAGGCCACTTTACCATTCTTGGGTAGAGAAATGACATTGGCTTCCCTCCAGGCCTGAGGACAAAGACTTTCCTCTAGCCTCAGATTAAAGATATGACCGAAATGATTGGTTATAAAGTCAGTTACCATCCTCAGTAGCTTTCTATCTAAGTTATCAATGCCAGGAGGTTTGTGATTATTGATCGATAACAATTGTTTGCATTTCCTGCCTAAGTTGCCCACTTTGTCAATTAAGTAATTATTAACATAATTGGCAAAATGAAGTGGTTTTATGATGAATATGGCCATTTCAAAATGACAGACTGAGATGCCCATTGCAAAATGTTGATTTTTGTTGTCAATTAACAATTTCTTTGGGTGATATTGATTGTGTGACCTCATCATCAAAGAGCTGTAACAGTTCTGAACAAATATTCTGAAATTTCCATCCCCAACTACAACATTTTCCAGCAAGATAGAACTTCCAAAGGGGGCAGAGTTGCAATCTACTGCAGAGATCTGTCATGCTATCCAGGTCTGTGCCCAAACAGTTCGAGCTACTACTTTTAAAAATCCACCTTTCCAGAAATAAGTCTCTCACTGTTGCCGCTTATTATAGACCTCTCTCAGCCCCAAGCTGTGCCCTGGACACCATAAGGTGGGTGTGCTGACGAGCCACACCCATGGCACGTCTTAGGCTTGTCACAATCCTCGCCTCGTGATCCTCAGATGCACAAAATCTGCATTTTCTTGCACTGCATGAGGCGAATATGTGACCATAGGCCATACAGCGCCTGCAAAATGGGGGCTGACGTGCATAAAACAACGTCCCCCTGTCAGCCCCTAGGGAGAACATAGCAGGAGGATGGAGGTAGCCACCATGTCCCCTTGGGTCCTCTCTGAGGAGGGCCTGGAAGCCTCTCCTCCCATTCCAAAACCCAAGGGAGTCTTTGAGGTGCCTTGCTGAGGAGACGTTATCCATGTATCTCCTCAGAAAAGCCCTCACCTCTTCGTCCTTAACATAAGGGTTGTAAATGTTGACAGTTACAACCCTAAAGTTATTCTTCGCCAGGCTTGTTATTTCGTAGTGGCACATCGGCCTCTCACCTCCCACCGCTCTTGCCCTTCTCAGGATATCATCGTGCTTTTCCTCTGTATATAGTGCCACGTCGTATGCTCCCTCCAACGAGTTGCCTTGGAAACAAAACACGTCCTTCACCGTCAGCTTTAGAATCCCCATCAATATTATCCTTCCAAACGATTCCCGTCCTAAAGGCTCCATCTCCTTTTCCTTCCAAGCAAACCGAATCGTGTTGGCCAGTCCAATCCCAGGGACCGACCGTGTTGATGTATTTAGCACCATCTCCGCAAGGAGAATGGCGCTCGTACTCTTCTTCCAAAACAAGTGAAAAGAAAAAACCAAGTGACTGAGCCTATCTGGTGCAACTAACACAGAGACAGGAACAAACACCCACAAATCCCAACACAAAACAGGCTACCTAAATATGGTTCCCAATCAGACAATGACTAACACCTGCCTCTGATTGAGAACCATATCAGGCCAAACATAGAAATAGACAAACTAGACACACAACATAGAATGCCCACCCAGCTCACGTCCTGACCAACACTAAAACAAGGAAAACACAAAAGAACTATGGTCAGAACGTGACAAAAGGCCACTTTACCATTCTTGGGTAGAGAAATGACATTGGCTTCCCTCCAGGCCTGAGGACAAAGACTTTCCTCTAGCCTCAGATTAAAGATATGACCGAAATGATTGGTTATAAAGTCAGTTACCATCCTCAGTAGCTTTCTATCTAAGTTATCAATGCCAGGAGGTTTGTGATTATTGATCGATAACAATTGTTTGCATTTCCTGCCTAAGTTGCCCACTTTGTCAATTAAGTAATTATTAACATAATTGGCAAAATGAAGTGGTTTTATGATGAATATGGCCATTTCAAAATGACAGACTGAGATGCCCATTGCAAAATGTTGATTTTTGTTGTCAATTAACAATTTCTTTGCGGATGATATTGTGTGCTTGGGGTCATTGTCTTGCTGGAAGATCCATTTGTGGCCAGAAGCAACCAGGTTTTTGGCAAACATGTCCTGATACTTGGGGATCATGATGCTGTCGACCTTAACAAGGGCCCCAGGACCAGTGGAAGCAAAACAGTCCCATAACATCAAAGATCCACCACCATATTTTATAGTAGGTATGAGGTTATTTTCTGCATATGCAGAAAGTAGAATGTTAATGCAGATTCTTAGGTGGGTCAATCCCCCCAAAATTGGCATGTTGAACAAAAATCTCTTTATCTTGTACTCGTATAAAATTATACAATTCTCCCATTTGTTTTGCATACAATCTAACTCTGTATTTGTATTTATTTATTTGATCCTCTTTTTGGGGTGCCAATTTGAGGTGTCTATATATAGCCATTGATTCTTGAAGAATAAAACATAAATGCCTCATGAGCTTAGCTCAACTGTCTGACACCATCAGAAACCAAACTATGAGCTTGGGTTACTATCATGTTGATCTCATGGATGGTCAGTCCTTGCATCCATCGGTCTATCTATGAATTTGAACGTGGAGCCGGCTTCACCAAAAAACGTTTCCTGTCAATAAAGGAATGTATAATCTCTAGGAGCTCTACTTTTTATTTATTTATTTTCTTTATTTCACCTTTTATTTAAACAGCTAGGCCAGTTGAGAACAAGTTCTCATTTACAACAGCGACCTGGCCAAGATAACGCAAAGCAGTGCGACAAAAACAACAACACAGAGTTACACATGTCAATAATACAATAGAAAAATCAATATACAGTGTGTGCAAATGTTGTAAGATTAGGGAGGTAAAGGCAATAAATATGCCATAGTTGCAAAATAATTACAATTTAGCATTAACACTGGAGTGATAGATGTGCAGATGATGATGTGCAAGTAGAGATACTGGGGTGCAAAAGAGCAAAAATAAATAACATGGGGATGAGGTAGTTGGGTGGGCTAATTACAGATGGGCTGTGTACAGGTGCAGTGATCTATCTGTAAGCTGCTCTGACAGCTGATGCTTAAAGTTAAAGAGGGATAAGACTCCAGCTTCAGTGAATTTTGCATACAGGTCACAGTGGTGGGCAGTATATGGGCTTTGGTGACAAAACAGATGGCAATGTGATAGAGAGCATCCAATTTGCTGAGTAGAGTGTTGGAGGCTATTTTGTAAATTACATCATCGAAGTAAAGGATCGGTAGGATAGTCAGTTTTACAACGGTAGGTTTATCAGCATGAGTGAAGGAGGCTTTGTTGCAAAATAGGAAGCTGACTCTAGATTTAATGTTGGATTGAAGATGCTTAATGTGAGTCTGGAAGGAGAGTTTACAGTCTAACCAGACACAGGTATTTGTAGTTGTCCACATATTTTAAGTCAAAACCGTCAAGAGTAGTGATGCTAATCGGGCGGGCGGGTGCGGGCAACAATCGGTTGAAGACCATGCATTTAGTTTTACTAGCATTTAAAAGCAGTTGGAGGCCACGGAAGGAGTGTTGTATGGCATTGAAGCTCGTTTGGAGGTTTGTTAACACAGTGTCCAAAGAAGGGCCAGATGTATACAAAATGGCGTCATCTGCGTAGAGATGGATTTGAGAATCACCCGCATTAAGAGCGACATCATTGATATATACAGAGAAAAGAGTCAGCTCGAGAATTGAACCCTGTGGCACCCTCATAGAGACTGCCAGAGGTCCGGACAACAGGCCCTCTGTTTTGACACACTGAACTGTCTGAGAAGTAGTTGGTGAACCAGGCGAGGCAGTCAATTGAGAAACCAAGGGTGTTGAGTCTGCCGATAAGAATGCGGTGATTGACAGCTCTGCGGGGGGTGCAGAGCTGTTGGTAGGGGTAGCCAGGTGGAAAGCATGAAATTCTCGATTATCGTAGATTTATCGGTGGTGACAGTGTTTCTTAGCCTCAGTGCAGTGGTCAGCTGGGAGGAGGTGCTCTTATTCTCCATGGACTTTATAGTGAGAATTTGTGCTACAGGATGCTAATTTCTGTTTGAAAAAGCTAGCCTTTGCTTTCCTAACTGACTGTGTATTGGTTCCCAATTTCCCTGAAAAGTTGCATATCGCAGGGGCTATTCGATGCTAATGCAGTACGCCACAGGATGTTTTTGTGCTGGTCAAGGCCAGTCACGTCTGGAGTGAACCAAGTGTTTTAGGGAGCGTTTGACAGTGATGAGGGGTGCTTGTTTGACCACAGACCCATTACGGACGCAGGCAATTAGGCAGTGATCACTGAGATCCTGGTTGAAGACAGCAGGTTGGTCTGGATGATATCTATGAGGGTGCCCGTGTTTACGGATTTAGGGTTGTACCTAGTAGTTTCCTTGATAATTTGTGTGAGATTGAGGGCATCTAGCTTAGATTGTAGGACGGCCGTGTTGTTAAGTATATCCCAGTTTAGGTCACCTAACAGTACGAACTCTGAAGATGGATGGAGGGCAATCAATTCACCTTATGGTGTCCAGGGCACAGCTTGGGGCTGAGAGAGGTCTATAATAAGCGGCAACAGTGAGAGACTTATTTCTGGAAAGGTGGATTTTTAAAAGTAGTAGCTCGAACTGTTTGGGCACAGACCTGGATAGCATGACAGATCTCTGCAGTAGATTGCAACTCTGCCCCCTTTGGAAGTTCTATCTTGCTGGAAAATGTTGTAGTTGGGGATGGAAATTTCAGAATATTTGTTCAGAACTGTTACAGCTCTTTGATGATGAGGTCACACAATCAATATCACCCAAACATAATGTAACGGCGTTCGTTTGTCGAAAGAGAGTCGGACCAAAATGCAGCGTGGTTGTTACTCATGTTCTTTAATGAATGATCGCGATACATGAAATAACTTATAAATATACAAAAAACCTATACAGCCTGTCTGGTGAACACTAACACGGAGACAGGAACAATCACCCACGAAATACACAGTGAAACCCCGGCTACCTAAATATGCTTCCCAATCAGAGACAACGAGAATCACCTGACTCTGATTGAGAACCGCCTCAGGCAGCCAAACCTATGCTACACCCCTACTCAGCCGCAATCCCAATGCCTACAAAACCCCAATACAAAACACAACATATTAAACCCATGTCACACCCTGGCCTGACCAAATATATAACGAAAACACAAAACACTATGACCAAGGCGTGACACATAACACCTGTGACAATTGTGCTACCTCATGCCATTGCAAGGAGAGGCATGCAGGACAACAATTACATCCAAGACATAGACTGGTCAGTGAAGGGCATCGGCAATAACAGAGAGAGGTATTATTTGACCACACAACTGTTCATGGTAGTGTCTCTGTTTATTGCACATCAGCTAATTAGAGTAAGACTAACAAAATCATTCGGAGCACAATTCCCTTACTCATCATGCTTTGATTATTTGAAACAGCTGTGCACCCCAGATCTAAGGACCGAGTTTGGGAAACCCTGATCTAAAGTATAGAGTGGGCCAAGATGTGACCTGTCACCCATAGTTACTTGTTCCTTAATTTTTCTCCTTCACTTGACTTTAATAAATAATCCAGATTTGGAAACATCAATGCTCAGTGGATTATATGACTATTGTAAATTAATTTGTAATTGCCTTTTTGGATGAAATAAGTAACAAAGTGTACTACTATAAACTTTTAAAGTTGAAAAAGTGAATTGGGAAAAGGCTACGGCAGTTGTGTTACTGCTCTTGCATGGTGTACAAATCATAGCCCATATAACTTATTCCTATATAAAGTCTCAGACAGCAACAACAGGAAGAATATTAACAGTACATAACAAAGTAATTACACAAATAAATGGTAAAAAAAAAGGTACAGGGAATATTTTCAGTTAAAATAATTACACAAATAAATGGTACAAAAAAATGTAACGTAATCAGTAGCGGTGTGTGGATAAAATCACAGGGGAAGCCAAGCCACAAAAAAAGCCATATTACAACCTGTGTTTTGATAATTGTGTTGTTTGCGCTATAACCTGTTAGTTCAAATGCCTTGCACCTGTGATATACAGGCCTAAGGCCAAGACAATTAGAAGATACAGTGGCAGAATAAATTCAACCACACCTTTGTTTCATCACAAAACTGGAGAGGAACCTCTGTCCGGTGAAGTCCACAAAGCATATTGCATGTAACAAACAGTTACCTACAGCATGGTCAAGCAACATTTTCGGACTACTAAACGACTATTGATTTAGAACCATGGAGAGTTAATGCAAGTCACAAAGAAAACAGGAGCTGCCTCCACTATTCAAGCACCATTTCAACATCATCAAATCACCTTAATCTAATACAGTGAATACAACTAAAAGATAGTTCAAACTACGTAAGCCAAATATGATGTGGCTTTCCATGGTTCTGACTTCTCTGTTTGTGTGTGTGTGCGTGCGTCCGTGTAACTAGAAAAAACATGTTGACCCTACTTGTAAAGAAACACCAATGCCGTCCTCCTCGCTTTCATGATGACGAAAGGGCCTATGACTCTGTCATACAGTACAGGCTAACATTTTTTGTTGTCCTAGGCTATCTGACTAAAATGCTTTCTTGCTAGCCTAACTTACTTTCATGGGCAACAATGTGCCAGGCCAGCTAGTTAACATTAGTTACATCTAGCTACATATGGAACTTCCATCCTCTCAGGCACAGCAATGTATGCATTTATGGTTGGATCAGAATTGCCGTTATAATCATCGGCCAATACGGAGAGTTTAAAAAGTCAAAATCCCTGTCTCCATCCATGGCCAATTTAGGAAAATACCAATTTTAGCTAGCTAGCCACTGGAGGACAACAACACAACGAGATGCAACAATTCAAGTTTTTTTTCTGTCAATTACGTTTGGGGTGAAGCCAAATCCTCACTGGCTTCCCTTGACACTTGTTTTGGTGCTCCAGGACTATTCACAGTTGAACTCACTCAGTTTAGCTCAACGCTGATTGGCTATTATTTTATACTTTTTTTTTATCAAAGGAGGCCTCCCTTGCATTAAATGCTACAGGCGGCAACAATGTCATACTCTTTTTGACCAGACAGCATCAGCATCTTTTTGACCAGACACATACAAAGACAGAGGGTGAGAAATATACAGCTTATTTCAAATTGAAGGAAAATTATGAAATACAGAGACGAAAGATAAATTAATATTTTTTTTTGTTGTATTTTTTTTGTGGGCAGCCTGGCTTCCCTTGTCAACCATGAATACACGCCACTGAACATTATAAAAATAAATATACATTTTGTGAGTCTACATTGTCATTGGTTTCAGTACTACTTATTCTTTCCCATTTCTTACATCACTTCTCTAACTGTGGCATTTAAGATAACAATTTCTATTCTAGGGTCTCAGCACTACAGCTGAAATCAACTGTCAACTTTGGGCCTCTGTCTGCGTGTCAAATGAGCAGACAGTTTGTTCTTCTCACAGTGTGATTTCAGTTTGGGGTTGCTGATCCACAACACTAGTTTCTCATAGTCCAATTTGCGCAACAGGTTTATTTGGATGTTCTGGAAGCTTTGGTAAAACCTGACAGGTGTCAAAGTAATCGTGATCAGGTACACACCTGATCAAGAAGCACACTTACTATATGGTTGATATCCTCAGATGTCCTTGGGATTGAGTGCTTTCCAGACTCTGGCTTCAGCCAACAGTCTTTATCAAATCTCTGCATGAGGTCTGGCTGGTCTCCAATGGTCCTGCTAACTTTATATGCAATGTCAAACTGGACAAGAGCCTCTTGATGTTGGATGAGGTCTTTTGTGAGATGCATGTGGTATTCGAAGCTCTTGCATCAAATATAGTTATTCGTTACTTCAATGTCAAGGAAAAAACTAAATATGTATTACGTAGGCAAGAATTGTCAGTCACTATGATCAACTGAAGATATTATTAAATTTAACCTACAAATGTGAGCCTGTGGGACTTGTGCAAACTGTTTTCGACCTATATGATACATCTATGAAGAGTGTAATGATTAACACTGGGATAATAAACAATCAAACAAAAGTAGGCCCGGCACCTGTGGCTGCCGGCCGGGCAGCGGGAATGGAAATAACAGAGAGCACACCCACAAAGTGCCTCGGAAACCTAAAGGTTAGTGTCTCCGTGTGGGTGTGTGTGTGTGTGTGTGGTTCTGGTTCAGGCCTCAGGGCTCCATTTTACATGTGCAGAAAAGTGTCTCTGATTCTGGAGAATGTAGCTAGGTGTTCAGGTCTCAGTGTCTGTAAGTAGGTGGGGTATAGGGCAAATAGGTTTTGAACCCTTTATAGACTGTCTTCCACACGGCTTTGTGTGTCTGGTAGGGACCCAGGAAGGGTTAGGGGTGGAGCGAGGGTTCTGTCTGGTAGCGACCCAGGAAGGGTTAGGGGTGGAGCGAGGTTTGTGTCTGGTAGCGACCCAGGAAGGGTTAGGGGTGGAGCGAGAGTTGTGTCTGGTAGCGACCCAGGAAGGGTTAGGGGTGGAGCAAGGTTTGTGTCTGGTAGCGACCCAGGAAGGGTTAGGGGTGGAGCGAGGTTTGTGTCTGGTCGCGACCCAGGAAGGGTTAGGGGTGGAGCGAGGGGTGTGTCTGGTAGGGACCCAGGAAGGGTTAGGGGTGGAGCGAGGGGTGTGTCTGGTAGGGACCCAGGAAGGGTTAGGGATGGAGCGAGGGGTGAGTCTCGCATTGTTGCTGTTGTAGGCATTGTGGTCTTCTTTCTGCGAGAGAGCAGCAGGCTGCCCTGAGTGAAGGAGGAGGAGAAGGACCGTCGTCGTGACGAGGCGCTGCGTATGACCGCTCTAAAGGTCTCCCCGGAGTAGTAGTACAACAGAGGGTTAACCGCACTGTTGGCCGCCGCTAGACACAGCGTCACCACCAACACCCGCTGCAGTGTCGCCGTAGCAACACAGCCCCACCTGCCCACCACCGCGTGCAGGTGCAGTGAGCGAGCCACGTGATAGGGCAGAAAGCATAGTAGGAATGTGCAGATCACCATGGCGACCAGACGCAGAGACCGGCGCCGGCGCCGACGTCTCCCCTGGTTACGTATCTTGTTCCTGTTCAGGCTACCAGTCAACCCTAATGCTGACGAGACTGTAGCTGTCAGTCGGTGGATGATGCAGCCGTAGCAACCGAGGATGGTGAGGAACGGGATCAGGAAGCCGAATGTCATGCCCACGTAGTTGAGAATGAAGATCATCTTCCAGGAGGCAGGGTTACGTGGCTCGAAGCAGCGTGTTAGTCCCGCCCTCACCCTGGTCCCCGAAAACAGGAATGGGACTGAAGCGCCGCCCACAAACAGCCAAATGCCCAAGCAAGCCAATAAAGCACGAAGGGGCGTGGCCAAGGCTCGATGACGGAGAGGCTTCAGCACGGCCAGCCAACGGAGCACGCTCAGTCCAGTAAGGAAGAGAACGCTGTAGGGAAGAATAGTTAAGACATAGTTTATTAGTTAAGTGTCTTTCTGGGCAACCAGTGTCAACTCACATTCGGATAATTAGGTTGTGTGTGTGTGTTCTGTACCTGGTGTAGAGGTTGAGATAGAAGCAAAACACACACAGTCGGCACAGCCAATCAGGGAGGTCCCAGCGAGCGCCTCTGAAGTAGTAGGCCAATCGCAGCGGCAGGGTGAGGGAGAAGCATGCATCTGATAGGGCGAGATTGGTCATGAGGACAGAGGACGCAGACCGTTTGGGCATCAGTCGCAGGAACACAAACAGCGCTCCAATGTTGCTAAGAAACGCCATAGGGAACACCAGTAGGTAGGTGACAGTGTAGGCTCGGTACTTAAAGATCTCGTCATCACCACTACAGGACTGGTTGCTATTGAATGCTGTCGTGGTGTGGTTACCAAGGTGAATGATCACTGGTGGAAGGGTGTAGTCGAGCGAGTGGGACGTTTCAAGCCACAGAGCTGGGGAGAGACATAGAGGCATCATCATTGGAGTAATTATCACTATCACCATAATCATCTTCATCATCGTTATTATTACCCTCTTTATCAACACTATCACCCCCATTATCATAATCGCTATCACCATTATCACAGTATTCGATATCGTTGGCATCATGACCATTGACCATCCTTTTAATCATAATCATCATCATTATCAGCAGAATCATTTCTATTATGTTGTTTAACTGTTAGGGAAAGGTGGCACTATGACCATGTTGCTTAGACCTGCCTAGGACCTAGGTTTTAAGGGTGGTGGTGTGGTTGTTTCTGGACAGGACCACCATACCCAAAATAGCACTAGGCATTTACATTGGAATGAGGAAGTGTGTCCTCAGGTGAACACGAGTTATGTTGTTCTGCTCGCCTAGGTCTGTTCGCTGATGCAAATGTTACAAACCACAGGAAAATGATCAGTTATACCTGCCAGCCTGAGGCAACGGCTATGTTAACAACAACAAAATCCTATATATACAGTACTACAGTGAAACAGCATTCTGCTGAAAACAAATACTTCAGCCTTATATGTGAGTACAATGACCTCTTCCAAGAGGTCTGGACCTTTATGCCACAGGATGTAGTGTGCTCACATTGTAGTGAGCACACTACAAGTAACTGTTTCAACAGATGTGTGTGAAGCAGCTGCAGTTACTCACTTGTCATTCTGTTGAACATCGTTCGTGGGACAAATAGTGTGTGCCTGTCGACCTTTGCTGTGTTGTTATCAGATACTACAGTACTGGTAGATTAATGTTAGAAGACTCTAACTACACACATCTGGAGTCTTCTGAGTATGTCCAGTCAAAACACCCCAGATAATATAAACTATGTCTTCATAAAAAGTCCCTCTTCTGTTTTCTCCTCTCCTTTCCTCTTCTCTCCTCTCCTCAGATACATCAGGAGTTGTGCTAGTCGGTTTGTTTGAGTCTGAATACTTTGTGCACTCTTTATGCAGAGTTTAAGGGGGGGTTCGTGGTAGAGTTCCATGGAACACAAACGGTATGACGGCTGGGCAGAGTGCCAACTCAACGACCCGCCTCTCTCTATTTCAAGTTTGAAGATTTAGAAGATTCATATGAACAAGTACAGTGAGATGATAAACTTGCGAGCCTTACCCAACAGTGCAGTATTCAATATAATAATAATAATAATAATAATAATAATAATAATAATAATAATAATAATAATAATAATAACCCTGAACAGGCAGTTGACCCACTGTTCCTAGACTGTCATTGTAAATAAGAATTTGTTCTTAACTGACTTGCCTAGTAAAATAAAGGTTAAAAAAATTCAACCACTCCACAAATTTCTTGTTAACAAACTATAGTTTTGCCAAGTCGGTTAGGACATCTACATTGTGCAAGACACAAGTAATTTTTCTAACAATTGTTTACAGGCAGATTATTTCACTTATAATTCACTGTATCACAATTCCAGTGGGACAGAAGTTTAAATACACTAAGTTGACTGTGCCTTCAAACAGCTTGGAAAATTCCAGAAAATGTCATGGCTTCAGAAGCTTCTGATAGGCTAATTGACATCATTTGAGTCAATTGGAGGTGTACCTGTGGATGTATTTCAAGGCCTACCTTCAAACTCAGTGCCTCTTTGCTTGGCATCATGGGGAAAAAAAATCAGCCAAGACCTCAGAAAAAGACATTGTAGACCTCCACAAGTCTGATTCATCCTTGGGAGCAATTTCTAAACAAACACCTGCAAGTATAAACACCATGGGAACACGCAACCGTCATACCGCCCACCAGCTCTGTCAGGAGGAATGGGCCAAAATTCACCCAACTTATTGTGGGAAGCTTGTGGAAGGCTACCCAAAACATTTGACCCAAGTTAAACAATTTAAAGGCAATGATACCAAATACTAATTGAGTGTATGTAAACTTTTGACCCACTGGGAATGTGATGAAAGAAATAAAAGCTGAAATAAATCATTCTCTCTACTGTTATTCTGACATTTTACATTCTTTAAATAAAGTGGTGATCCTAACTGACCTAAGGGTATATTCCTAGGGTATATTTACTGGGATTAAATGTCAGGAATTGTGAAAACTGAGTTTAAATATATTTGGCTAGTGTGTATGTAAACTTCTGTCTTCAACTTTATATACTGTACAGGGTAAATTTACAATGTGCAGGGATACTTGAGTATTTGAGGTAGATATTTACATGTAGGCAGGGATTAGGAAAGGTGACTGGTAGCAGGATAAATAATAATAATTATAATAGTATGGCAGCAGCATAGGAGGTGGGTGGGTGTGTGTGTAGTGGTGCGTGTGTGAGTGTGTGTATGTAAGAGTGTCAGTGTAGGCATGATAGGCGGATATACAGCACATGTAACCAGGGATGAAAAGTGACTGTAGAAATACTTTTAGCTATGTACTAATGGTAATATATACATGTAAACGGGAGCAATAATGACCAGTAGCAGGATAAATAGATAAATACCTATGATAATGGCAATCAATAATAAATGAACAGCAGCGTGGTGGTAGTAATAAATCAAATCAATAATAATTTTAGTAGCAGCGTAAGTATAAGGGGGAGCAGTAGTGGTTAGCTAGCCGTTTAACAGTCTTATGACCAAGGGATAGAAGCTTTTTATGAGTCTGTTGGTCTGAGACTTGATGCACCGGTACTACCTGATGGACGGGAGCATGAAGAACAGTCCATGTCTCAGGTGGCTGGAGTCTTTGACAATTTTTCAGGCCTTTCTCAGACACCTCCTGGCATGTAGGTTCTGTCTTCTCTGTCTTTATCTATGTCACCACATAAGCAAGTATGAAGATAACATATTAGAAATTGTCTGACCTTTTTTTGTCAGATGCAAATGTCAGATGCAAATGTACACAGTGAGGGAGAGAGAGAGTTCACCGGTATTGACTGTCATTCCTGCCTCAAGCCGGCTGGTGGGAAATGTGCCAGCTTTCTTTGGAAAGGAATGTGTTTTGGTATTTATTGAAGGTGAAAATTTGGGCTAAGGGCTGACTATTTGGCCGGGCCCTGTGTCATTGTTATTGAGCAGCCGGCAACAAATAAGAGGTTGTCACGACTCCTACCGAAGGTGGCTCCCCTTCTTGTTCGGGTGGCACTCGGTGGTCGTCGTCACCGGCCTACTAGCTGCCACTGATCCCTTTTCCCCCTTTTCTGTTTATTAGTTGCACCTGTGTTTAGTTAGGATAATTGGTTGGGCTTTATTTACCAGCCGGCCCGCCTGCTGGTTGTGCGGGATTATTTCAGTGTACGGTTGTACACGACTGTAGGTCACGGTTGTCCATGTGTGTGTATTTTGCTGAACTGTTTCAGTTCCACGTGTTTGGGGTGTTTGTTTGGGTTGGCGTCGTTTCACCGGTGTGGTGTATTAAAAGTAGCGCTACCCTGAACTCTCTGCTTCCTGCGCCTGACTTCTTCCTCCACTACACCCTGGGCATTACAGGGGTAATAGGCTTAGGTGAGATGTTGATCAAGATACCCCAGACTTGTAGGCTCCAGTGGGAGATCGGTGCTAGAATGCAAGAGATCGGTGGTCTGTGAGCAGGACTGTGCACGCAAGGACAAATGGTCCATACAAGTGAGGACGAATGAACGGGGGTGCATCTCTCTATATGTAGCCTACTACAGTATATCGCTGTAGAATGTTGGGGTCACTGCACTCATAACCTGGAGTGGATCCTTAAAGGGTACAGTGAGCTGAAATAAGCTAATAAAGGTCCAACAGATTTACCATGACCATCTTCCTTTTAATTGGCTGCCCCGCTCCTGTGACTCTTGGGAAGCTGACCTGACCATACCTTGTCAGGTGGGTAGTGGACCAGTGAAGACACAAAGAGACCCTGCAGCCGCTGGCTCAACAATAGATTAATCTGAGGCACAATGACCAGAGACAGGGGAACCTGGATTGAGATCTAAACACCTCCTCCTCCATGCTTCATGGTGGGAACCACACATGCGGAGATCATCTGTTCATCTACTCTGCATCTCACAAAGACACAGCGGTTGGAACCAAAAATGTGGACTCATCAGACCAAAGGACAGATTTCCACCGGTCTAATGTCCATTGGTCATGTTTTTTGGCCCAAGCAAGTCTCTTCTTCATATTTGTGTCCTTTATTAGTGTTATTTTTTGCAGCAATTCAAAAATGAAGGCCTGATTCACGCAGTCTCCTCTGAACTCTACATTTATTTTGGCTGACATTTCTGAGGCTGGTAGTTCTAATGAACGTATCCTCTGCAGCAGAGGTAACTCTGGGTCTTCCTTTCCTGTGGCAGTCCTCATGAGAGCCAGTTTCATCATAGGGCTTGCTGGTTTTTGTGACTGCATTTGAAGAAACTTTCAAAGTTCTTGAAATTTTCCGTATTGACTGACCTTCATGTCTTAAAGTAATGATTGACTGTTGTTTCTCTTTGCTTATTCTTGCTTTAATATGGATTGATCTTTTACTAAATAGAGCTATCCTCTGTATACCACCCCTACCTTGTCACAGCACAACTGATTGGCTCAAATGCATTAAGAAGGAAAGAAATTCCACAAATTAACTTTTAACAATGCACACCTGTTAATTGAAATGCATTCCAGGTGACTACCTCATGAAGCTGGTTGAGAGAATGCCAAGAGTGTGCAAAGCTGTCATCAAGGCAAAGGGTGGCTACTTTGAAGAACCTCAAATATAACATATATTTAGATTTGTTTACACTTCTTTGGTTACTACATGATTCCATGTGTTATTTCATAGTTCTGATGTCTTCACTATTATTTTACAATGTAGAAAATTGTAAAAAGAAAGAAAACCCTTGAATGAGTAGGTGTGTCCAAACTTTTGACTGATATTGTACATGTTGGTTGTTTTTCTCTAGGATGCCCACACACCTAACAAGATTCATGTGGAGGTCCCCCAGTACCAGTTAAAAACATTTATGGAAGTATATATGAAGACTGTTTAGTGACAAAAATATGGGGTTCAAATACATGTAAAAAAAAAAAAATGAAAGAAATAATGTTTCTTGATCTTTCTTAAATCTCTCAGATAAAGGATAGACGCGTCAGAACGAACTTTCTTTAGATTTAGTTTGAGGGGGGACTATCTGTTGTTCCATGTAGTGAACATTAACGTTATTCAATGCATTTGTATGTGCTAATAGCAGTAAGGTCAAATGCTTTTTTTTCATCAAATATGTTTAAATATATATATATTTTTTGATACTTCAAGGGGTTTTAAAATTAAAAATCAATTAGTAAAATGATCCTTGGTATGACCTTCTTAAAACAATGTCATATAGCTTGGTAGTACCCCCCACCCTCCCCTGGCTTAGACAGGGCTTATACTCTTATGGGTTAAGGTGGGGTAGGAGAGGTGGAGAGTGAGACACAGCTCTGTGTATGAGAGGTACTGTATAGAGACTGGGGAGATCATGGCTCCTCAGCTCAAGCTCAGCATGTACACAGAGGAATCAACCGCACTAGAAATGATCGAGACAGGTGGGAATGAATTATAATATGAATGAGAGACACCAGTCTCTAGTCTATTTTACCATTACCTTATGGGATACCATTACTTTATTATGGAGTTATCAAGAGTGTAATTCTAAGTTGATTAGTTATTCTAATTGGTTAATTTTTTTTATTTAACATGCAATGGTGTTTGTTTTTGAATCACAAAGGAAATAGGATCACATGTTGGCAGGCACTGATAAGGGTGGAGAGATGTGGTTTAGTGAGGAAGGGGGCCGAGGTTAAGGGAGAAGAAACAGTTATTGCCCGCGTCACTTAATTTCCTGCCTAGCAACAAAGATGCAATGTTTAGAGAGAAGGAGGAGATTTCACCCCAAATTGGGGTATATATACTACCACTGGTGGATGACCCAATTAGTGAATAAACTTGGTTTAAGCTTTACTAATTGTCCGTGAGTTTTACTATGTTCATTTAGAACCTAACAAGTGTTACAAAATGCTCTTCTTACACTAGTATTCCCATAAATATCCACAATGCTTTACCTGAGCCTATCAAACCATTCATACATCTTCTGTGCCCAGTGTTGAGGGACAGATGTCTTATTTCCCCTCTTTCCTCATCTGCCCAAACAGGACTTCCTGTAGCTCAGGAAACTACAGATGAGCCACAGGGCCTCCAGGTCAGTGTTCTAGGGGTCAGCTGCTGCTGTAAACAACGGATGCCCACTCTTCCCTCCTGTCCTGCAATTCTCTTTTCAGCATAACCCAGGTACGACTGTCTGTGCTCTATTCTACCAGTTCAACATTGACTTTTCATCTTCTCATCATCTCCCCCTTGTTCTGTGTCTTTCTGTTTCTCTGTGTGTGTGTGCAGCAATGTTCCCTCTAAACTGCGTGCCTGTGTAGCTCTCCCGGGGCTTTGGCGTGGATGAATAATTTCCCCATTAGTTTGAGTTGAGTTTTCCCCATTAGTTAACACTATCAACATTTCGCTTTACTGTTGGAATTGTGATTAAATCAAAGCAATATTAACCCCTTTCAATGTAGACTAAACAAACTATGCAAGACTTACTATGCAAAACTCAGTGGCGTGTATTCATGGATGCCAAGGAAAGCCAGGCTTCCCCCAAAAATGGACCAATACAATTTTTTTATAAAACGTAATGTATTTTTAGTCTCTCCGTGTTTCATAATTTTCCTTCAATTCACAAGAGGCTGAATGTATCTCACAGGAGAAAGCATCTGAGCGAGTGAAACAGCGCCCCTCTGTCTCTCTACATGTAGGCCATCTATCTGATCCTGTCTGGTCCAAACCAGTATGACATTGCTTTTGTTTGCCCATAAATGGTCATATGACCTTTGAAATATTTGAATCCTTCTTGATCTGTAATGTGATTTGTGGATTCAAATAAAGTATTTAAAATGTGTGTCTGTATTTGTTTTGTAGTCCTACATAGGGCCTACTGTTGTGCAGTGTCTTATTATGGCTCTTCTTCCACCAGATAGCAAACGTGCACGCTCTCTGAGTGCAGTGGATACCTCGCATGCCTCCACTCAGCTCATCCAAAACAACACACGTGCTGCCCTCTGCAGGCTGGCTACACAAACCAATAACTGACCTCTCAATCAGAGAACTTCAATCACTCCTGAAAAACATACAGGGGAAGAGTATGAGCTATTAATTTCTTATGTATTTTAGTTTTGGTTCTTTAATTGGACTGTCCAAATCAGTTAACCAGTGCATGTATTACTATAATGACGCACTGCAAGCCTATTGTCAGACCTGAAAATAAAGCAGTGAAGTGTTGCATATACACTTGATTTAAATCAACATTGGGATTCCTAAGAAAGGTGGCTGAGTTTTTCTCTGTGATTCATTCTAATGGAAAAGACTAATAATTAAGATTAATTTGACTTGATGTTGATTACAGTAACATGGATTCCGCCAAGTTCTTACAACAGAGGCCAGATGGCTCCCTGACTGATATCCAGCGTTACCATGGTGACCTCCATCCACGCTCATCACAGGGACTCAGGTAAGAGTCTGACCTCTTAATGTAAAAATTACAAATGGCCTTTGTCAATGTATGAGACCTATAGAAAAAGCATTGTCTCAATCAGTTTTTGACAGATAGAAAATCTTGGTGTATCACCGTTATCAATTTGTACTCCATACAGTACATTCAGCATTCATTCGATAGGGCATATCCAATTTATACAGATTAGTTTGTTGGGAAATTCCAACTGTCTTCGTGTCTGACATGAAAAACTCAGGCCATGAACATCTGAAAAGACTTTGAAATGTCTCTTCAGGACTTGGTCTTTTACCAAATATGGCTATCTTCTGTATATCAACCCTACCTTGTCACAGCACAAATGATTGGCTCAAATGTATTAAGAAGGAAAGAAATTCCACAAATGAACTTTTAACAAGGCACACCTGTTAATTGAAATGCGAGGTGACTACCTCATGAAACTGGTTGAGAGAATGCCAAGAGTGTGCAAAGCTGTCATCAGGGCAAAGGGTGGCTACTGTGAATAATCTCATATAAAATATATATTTGTAACACTTATTTGGTTACTACATTGTTCCATATGTGCTATTTCATAGTTTGCCTTCACTATTATTTTACAATGCAGAAAATAGTAAAAATAAAGAAAACCCTGGAATGAGTAGGTGTGTCCAAACTTTTGACTGGTACCACATATTATTTTAAATGTATATATATTTTATTATTTCCCCCTAACTCGACCACCCCTCGCCTAATTGGTGTAACCTAATGGACAACAGTACTTAGGCTTCCACTTCCAGCTTTTTCATACTACATAACTTTCACGGACAGTATATTTTACATTAGTTTACATTAGTTATCTTTTGTTTGTTTTTAGTCTCAGCCTTCAGCTACCCTAAACCCCACCCACTATCTCTGAAGACCATCCAGTTTCTAGCTGCTATTTATTTTTCTACTGTGCTGTTTCACAAAAGTTCTGAACCTTTCTATTCTCATAATTTCTACAGATTGTAAATGAAAGATAAATACCTTTTCTAAGAAAATGATTGATCAATTGACTAGGACTTTTTAAATCACTCAGCAGTGCTATTTGCAGAGTTGGCTCCAAATAAATATTGCAGCCATTACTTAACCTGCAACCAAAAACAAGCTACATATGGGAAGTACCAAAACAAGTGATCTAATGATTCGGTCTCTTCGCAGCAAAATCTGCAGAGCTGGAATGGTTGTATCCCCCATACACATAACATTATATTGGTTGCAAGCATTTTGTATAATAATTATATTGAAAAACTAAAGTTTTGAATCCGGCGTCGTTTTGTATATCAATTCACAAACCATGTGCCATGGAATCGGTACATCGAAAATCTCCTCCCAACTATTTTGCAACCTGTATGGCAGCTGTCAATTTTTTGTTCCTTAAATTAAACTGTATCACAATTTTCTTTAGCCAGTTTTAGTATTTAATGCAGGGCACATGGTTTGATCTTTTTGTGTCAGTACAATTCATTATGCGAGAAATGTCAGTGGAAACGTTTTATGGGCAAATATTTATATAATAACCATCACATTGAAGTAAACTTGGGAGTCACACGATGACATGTCGTGTGGTCCTCCCACTATGACTCATCAGGAAACCATGCATTTTATTAGTCTACAGAAGAAACTTATGATGAACTTCACAGGAGGTGAAGGTGCAAGGTGATGAGCTTGATGCTCCTTTCCAATAAATATTGAGGTTCTTATTCTGGTGACATGATCACTGATGCTTGGCTGCTGTTTGACAAATAAAAATAATCTTGCTCTTTTATCCATAATAATCTCATCACATAAACTATGTTCGCACTATGTCTGTGAGCTGTTGGCTAGAGCCATTTGCCAACACCAGAGATGGCACACTCATTGTATCACGGAATAACATATTTTGTGAGAAAGCCATCAGTAGAGTTGAACGTGATGGAAACCCATTTAACTTGTATTTTTTATTCGGTACATGGGAATTTAACCACAAAAGACATAGCCTTTTATCCCCAACAAGTCAATTTGATGGAAACTGGAATGGATGAGGAGTGTAGGTTGGATAAAGATTTGTTTCTTGTTGGGCTGCATTTTTAAATAAGGATGTGTATCTGGGAAACCCGTTTGAGGTATCGAAGAAGGTGAAGCATGTTTTGGGAAAAGTGGAATCAATCGGAGTGACCAGGAGTGGGTTTTTGCTGGTTAATTGTGTCACTGAAGAGCAGAAGAAGAATGCATTGGGAATCACAAGAATGTCAAATTCTGAAGAATTATACTTTGAACTGAAGGAGTAGAGCACCTGTTAAAATTCATAGCCGGGGTGTCGATAGAAGTAGATATTGAATTCTTCAAGAGAATCCAAGTTGTGGTTGGTGCTCGTCATCTGAAACGCATGGTGAATGGTTTTTTGATAAAGAGCACATCCCCACACATATAAAGTTAGGTTATGTAAAGTATGCAGTAAGAGCATTTGTCCACAAGCTACTACAATGCAATAACTTTAAAGGATTTGGCCATGTAGCAAATGTTTGCAGGCGGAAGGAGTGTATTGAAAATCAAAGTGAAGAAGGTCAGTGTTGCAACGGTGGTGGGGATCATGATCCAGAGTGATTGGGGTGCCCCGTAAAGGTGACAATAGAATCTCCTACGGGCAGTCGAAATAATTGAGAACGCAAGTGGCGCTAGTGTTGATGATATGGTAGTAAATACGCCCCAACCATTAGTGAATGTTTGTCAAACGAGAATCGTCAGAAAAGTGTTTGGGCCTGAAATAATTCTCAGTGGAAGACCTGCAAGGGGTACTGGCAATGTACCACCCTCCCAGGCCAAAGACTCAATCATGGACACTCTTACTGACAGTTGTGGATGCTTTTAGTGATGTATTGTTGTCTCTACCATCTTGCCCTTTCTGCTGTTGTCTGTGCCCAATAATGTTTGTACCCTGTTTTGTGCTGCTGCCATGTTGTTGTCATGTTGCTACCATGCAATGTTGTTGTCTTAGGTCTGTCTTAATTTAGTGTTGTCTCTTGTCGTGATGTGTGTCCTGTCCTATATTTTTATTTAATTAATTCGAATTTTTAATTCCCCGCAGGAGGCCTCTTGCCTTTTGGTAGCCCGTCATTGTGAATCAGAATTTGTTCTTAACTGACTTTCCTAGTTAAACATTTTATTTTTTATTAACAGAAGTATAATTAATTTTGGTTAGTGTTTTTTTGCGCATATTGTTTTTATAACGATTTTAGAATATTTGAATGAAAATCTGTTTCCAACTGGATCGAAACCTAGCTAATGAGACCAAAGCTTAACGTCTTTTTTTTGTTTGAACGCCACATCTGAAACTACATTTCCCAGGCACCCCATGTAGTATTGTTTTTGCGAGCGCAAGCAATTCGATCAGATTCGACGCAATCACACACCTCCCAAGCGTTGTGTGTGGAACAGGATATTTTGCTACCTTGAACGGTGAGTATTATTGCAATGAATTCTCCTATTAAACACCCATCGTGTTAATATACATATTTTGTTTTCGTTGTAAGTGGCTGGGTGTAATTTGTGGAACGTTCCAACAGGAATCTGTTCCAAAAACTTCGTAAAGTACAAGGTTGCCAACAAACGCATACAAAGTAGCATTATCAATTCAACTAGCTGCCGAATACGCATCAACTCACCACAACTTATTCTTAATGTTTGTCCATAGGCTACCATAGTGAGGAATTTTCGGAATAAACGTTGTGCGTGAACGTTATTAAATAGCCCACACCCGACCCGGTATCTGATTATGGCGCTGTACAACTTTGTATGCGTTGTTTGTTGGCAACCTTGTTATTTACGAAGATTTCTGTTGGAACGTTCCACAAATTATACTCGGCCGTTGTAAAATAGCTACTTAGCACTGTCAATGACTGCCCTGCGTATTGTGTCAAAATAGCAAGGCTGTCAACGCTTTCTCAGAACACAACTCTTCAAGTTAACGGTTTATGCCTGGCTGGAGCGATAAAGCAATCTCTCATGGGTATTACAAAGACTAGTTGGGTTAAAGTTTGTATGGTATAATTAAGCAATAAGGCCCGAGGGGGTGTTGCATATGGCCACATACTGCGGTTAAGGGCAGTTCTAGACACGACGCAACGCGGAGTGCCTGGATACATTCCTTAGTCATGGTATATTGGCCATATATCACAAACTCCTTAGGTGACATTTTGCAATTATAAACTGGTACCAACGTAATTAGAGAAGTACAAATAAATGTTTTGTCCTACCCCTGGTATAGGATCTGATATACCACAGCGTTCAGCCAATCTGCTAAATGACTTAAATGTAAATTTAAATGTTCGAACCACCCAGTTTATAATACATTTTCTTCACTCAACAAGTAGACATTTTATATTTAGGGTGGGGTTACTAAAATAAATACTAACTTCCTTGCTGTTATATCTTGTGAAACATTCATGGTTCCTGTCAGTACTTTGTTTATTTCACACAGACATTTGCACAAGCCTAGCTGATAGCAAATCAGCTGAAATGACAACTAGTAGGCCTGACCTTCACAGACCATTGACCAAAAAACATGATTCATGCATTTTTTGGTATCACCTTGGCTATCACATGTAATTGTAGGCTAGTGCTATGTTGGGTCTGGCAGCCACAGCCTGTTAATGTAAAATCCATTGCTTACCCTTCAAGATTAGTTGCCGTTCACGTTGATGTTAAAATCCATAGCAAGGCTGGTTGAACACAGAATTAGACCATTAGATTGCTAATTAACTACCATTATCGACCCCCCAGCAGCACAGGCAGGCTATGAAGGCATACCAGTTAGGAATACCCGTCAGCACGCAAGAGGTTTCAGAGAGAGGCATAGAACAGATATCACTGGGCCTGGTGCATCTTGAATTGAACTTCTCTCTGGATTTGTCCTGGTAACTAACATCAGCCATGTAATGACCCAGAACCACCCTGTCTGCTTAGTTTTGGCCTACCAGGGAAGGCCCTTGAGGATTTGTGTGTTTGAAGCTTCTATGTGTTTACATATGAGTCAGCCCATTGGCAAGCTCTTAGCTCCTGGTTTGATGATTATTCCCACCTACCCCCATGGCTGAGTGGAGTTGTTGCTTTGGTTACACATTTCCCTTAAGTTGCACTAATGTGTTCAAAGGTTCCGTGACTGGCGTTATATTAACTTAGTGCGACAGGATGTTTTGTATGTGTGCCTCTTGGCTTTCGTGTGGTTTTAGAACAAAAGACTCAGAGTAGGCCTGAATTCGCCCTGCATCGACTCCAAAATCTACCTGATTGCATACAAATTAGGTCTGTGTTTGAACCAAACAAACATTTTGGTATAGCTGCAGGGCAAACTCCGAAAGTGATCGTAGAGAAAGTGAATATCTTCTGTTCTTTGTTTTCTTGATTTCAAACAATTGGTGAGTGGTTTATTTATAGAGGGGGTCAGCAGCAAGTCAACTCTCTCCCTCCCTATTTCTCTTAGATTTTAGATCTGAAGAACTGCTGGGGTGAACTTTGACTTGAGACTTTTGATCTAAAAGCCGGTTATCTTTCTTTTCGTTCAGGCAGGTAAACAGATGAAAATAGTGGGGGAAGAGAGCAACGTCTACTGAAGAAATAACCAAGACACATTCCCTCGGCAGTCTGCAAGGCCATGCCTCATAGAAGTCTCTGCATATAGGAATAACTCTGTTGTGACTGGTGTGTCAATCAGGGGACTCCTGCTTTACTTTTGAAGTCACTTTAACAAATTTAAGGGATTTCTTACAACCCATTTCACTGGGGGACTGTTGAACAATAACCACAATGTACCAAGTGGTACCAGGAGGTGCAGGGGGCACAGTTACCAATGCTACACCTATCAAACAGAAACTAAAAAGGGATGCTCGTCCCCTAGTTGTAGCAAGTGTTTTAGGCTTGGTGCTAGTGATTGCTGCGGTGACCGCATGGTGCTATTACATTGGTTCTCTGCGCAAGGCTGAACTGCTTAAGACAGAACTTCTGGACCTCAACAAGGATGGCTACATCATTCGCAACCAGGCAGGGGCTATTGTCTTCAGGATGTCTTTCAGGTTTGTGATTCACTTCAATATAGGACAGCATCAATCAGTATTCATTAACCAACCGTTACTATTAATCATTATAGAAAGTGTGTTAGGTGTGCTTTGAGAATTTCTTTCTAATTATATAACTGTATCCAATTCAAATTAATCTACTGGGGAATGGAAAGCATGCGTGCCCCCTAATCTGGTACAGTTCCCCTTTAAATCATGTCTAGTTTGGTTATTTTTAATCTCAGAAACAATAAGCTTATTCAGGTATTTATATTTTAAAGTGCCAAATATAATCATAAATCAACTGCTCTAACATGAATATAGCCTGAGACTTGAATGCAAAGTAATGTGCTATGTAACTGATCATTCTTCTCTAAATGTTGAATGACAGGTCTGGCACCCTGGACTTAGACTCATGTTCTAAGGAGGGGGAGATACTGAGCTGTGGGCGCACCAGTGATAGGAAACTCAAGTTTTTCATCCAGACTGTATTTGACAATACAGTCCAATGCTACCGTGTGCGTTGGGAAGAATTGATTCCCAGCCTGCCCGTGGAGCACGCCATGACCTATAACGTCTCGCACTGGTATGGTGGAGCCGAGACTGCCATACAGCATTGGCCTATATCCATCTCCGGGCAGCAGGCACCCAAACCCTTTGTCACCAGTGATATCTACTCAAACCGAAACGGCTTTGGGGGCATCTTGGAACGCTACTGGCTCTCATCCAATGCCACGGCCATTAAGATCAATGACTCTGTGCCGTTTCATCTTGGCTGGAACGACACAGAGAAGACCATGTACTTCCAGGCGAGGTACCATGACACCCCTTACAAGCCAAACCCTGGTGAGGCACCTTGTGCTGAACTCAGCTACAGAGTCTGTGTGGGCTTGGATGTCACATCCATTCACAAGTACATGGTGCGCAGATACTTCAACAAGCCCAACAAGGTGCCTTCCAAAGCCATGTTCCGCCATCCCATCTGGTCCACGTGGGCGCTACACAAGACTGACATAGACCAAGAGAAACTGTTGAAGTTTGCTGCCAACATCCGCAAGCATGGCTTCAACTGTAGCCACCTAGAGCTAGACGATCGCTACACAAACCACTATGGGGAATTTGATTTTGACTTGGCCAAGTTTCCCAACGCTACAGCCATGTTCCAGAAGCTCAAAACAGACGGATTTCTGGTCTCTCTCTGGACACACCCTTTTGTCAACTATGACTCTGAGAATTTTCACACCTGTGTAGAAAGAGGGCTTTTTGTCCGAGAACCTACAGGTCGTCTTCCGGCTTTGGTAAGCTGGTGGAACGGCATCGGGGGCATTCTAGACTTTACCAACCCAGAGGCCCGTGATTGGTTCGCCTCCCACCTGCGGTCTTTACGATCCAAGTACGGAGTATCCTCCTTCAAGCTGGACGCGGGCGAGACAAACTACTTGCCCTGGCAATTCAGCACAAAAACACCCCTTCGTGACCCTAGCACGTTCACCCGTCGCTACACCGAGATGGCTATTCCTTACAATGAGCGAGCCGAGCTGCGTTCAGGCTACCAGTCCCAGAACATCTCCTGCTTCTTCAGGCCCATTGACCGGGACTCTGTTTGGGGCTATGAGCTAGGCCTCAAGTCCCTTATTCCCACCGTGCTCACCATCAGCATTCTCGGCTACCAGTTCATCCTACCGGACATGATCGGTGGCAACGCCTATCTGAACCGCACTGATGGTGAGCGCACTTTACCGGACCGTGAGCTCTACATCCGCTGGCTGGAGCTGTCGGCTTTTATGCCCTCCATGCAGTTCTCCATCCCCCCCTGGGAGTATGACAACGAGGTGGTGGAGATCGCCCGGAAGTACACTGCTATCCATGAGAGTATAGTGGCCCCACGGGTTCTGGAACTTGCTGGGGAGGTGCTGGACACAGGAGACCCCATCATACGACCTCTGTGGTGGATCGCCACTGGCGACGAGACTGCTTATAAGATTGACTCCCAGTTCCTGATAGGGGATGACCTCATGGTGGCTCCAGTACTGGAGCCTGGAAAGCAGGAAAGGGACATCTATCTCCCGGCTGGACACTGGCGGAGCTACAAGGGAGAACGGTTTGATATTAAGGAGCCTCTGCACCTTACAGACTACCCGGTAGATCTTGATGAAATTGCTTACTTTGTCTGGGTTTAGTGAAGAGGGGTACAAGGCTGGACAGCTTAGCGGGTGGGCCTGCATGCATTTGTTTATAGTATTTTCTCTGAAGTCAGGGCTCACAGCACATTTGTGTTCTTGTAAATTTAGAATCACTATTATTGAAGAAATATCAAGGCGAAACCTTTTCTGCTTGCTCAAACATGTGCCCTTGCAATAACCCAGGAATGTAGCAGAGGAGGCAGGTGGGAGGAGCTATAGGAGGACAGGGTCATTGTAATTGCTGGAATGGAATTAATGGAACGGAGTCAAGCCTGGTTTCCATATCTGTGTTTACCGTTCCATTTATGCCATTCCACCCATTACATTGAGCCCATCCTCCTATAGACCCTCCCACCAGCATCCTCTGGAAAGTAGGTATGTTTATGCATTACAATTATGTATCATGAGACATGACCCAAACATTTATTCAGCATGACATAACAGTCGACTATTAACAGAATAGTCATCGGCTGTCTTTTAGACATTTTTAAGGGCTGATATTTGAATGCTTTCATGTCTTATTTATGAGTCAACACACTAAGAAGGGAAGAAGTATATTTTGATGTGAAAATGCCTTGTATACTTACATATATGTTAATGATTTTTTGGTTTTGCTGATATTTTTGTTATTGTGTCAATGCACTTAACAATACAGTGTGTAATTGTTCAGTCAGTGGTTGTTCTGTTAAGGTTCTCGCCACTCTGAAATCAAAAGAAGCTGCACGTGAGATTCTTCACCTGAAGATTTCTCCGGAAGTTGGGTGTCATATTTTCCATGTTGTGTTAACCTTGTCTACTTCCCAAATGGCACCCTATTCCCTATGTAGAAGGCAAAATATTGCACTAAATAGGGAATAGGTTGCCATCTGGGACTAGGACTGTGGCGGTCATAACATTTTGTCAACCGGTTATTGTCATGCAAAAGACTGCTGGTCTCACGGTAACTGACCATTAATTAACAGAAACACGTTTAGCATCTCCAAGCCTCCACTCATACAAGCCGCTCAGACATACGGGGACCCACTTCTTGACATGGAAGTAGGTGATTAGACATGTCTTTTTGAGTGCTTAAAGCTTAATTACTCTTCGTAGTCTTGTAATGTTTTAAGTGACAAACTATCCATTTAATTTGGAGTCACTTTTTAATATTATACCCTCAACCTTTGGCTAAATAGTCTTTACTTTTCAGGCTTCATTGAGAGGACTTGAAATGGGTGCTATTCAATTTTTGTTTAAGCAGGCAATAATGAAATAATCCAATATGTAAGATGCTATGAGATCTGAGTGAACTGAACTTTGAACTGGAATCACTGTGTGACATATGTCAAATATCCATCCAGACTGTCCTAAATGCCGTTTAACAAATAATATACTGCCACATTTTCAGCATGAATTATACTTCTGACAGATATTTGAATGTCACTACTCTTTGTAATTGTTATATTGCAAAATGTTTTTACTGTTTTGTTAGCCAGTCCTTGGAGACCTTAAAGATTGAACCTGTGTACATTCACCATGTCGCAGTAATGTGAACTCTTAGGTCACCTAGGGGTCATTGTTTTTACTGGCAGAAGCTTCTCCATAACATCCCTGCTTATTTATAGCAGTTCTCATATCGACCTTTAGTCTCGACCGTCATCGTCTATGTCTAGCACTATTACCTCACAAGAATAGATCTTTGCTCTCCTGAAAGACTCGCTGGAACTAGCCTAAGTGTTTTCCACTTTGGTACATACAAAACAAGAACATCAAGATGCTGACAGACTTCTCTTTGAATTTCAGAGCACTCTTTACCCATGACAGGAGATTTTGTATGCAAGCCAAAAACATGAGTGAAATAGCAACAGTTTGCCGGGACTGTCATTGCAGATGAAACCGCTTTGATTAATTTTTATATTTAGTACCTTTTTATTATATATTTTTCTAGTGAACAGCATAATATAGTAATTTGGGCCAAAAGCACAATATGCGAAGGCTTGTCAATAGACGTTCAGCATTATGTGACCTGGAACAGATTAGATTGACAAATTACATTGTTTGAATGTGGGAGAGTTATTGTGAGGGTCTCCCACCACCATAAAGTCAAGCAGTCTGATTTGCAGTTGTATTAGCTTGCATCACATTGTTCTCCATGAGATTGTGTGACCAGTGAAGGCTATGGTAAAGCTGGTTTTATAACAATGTGAGGTTCAAAAGAGTAAAGTATCAATGTATTGTTAGTCAGAGAAAGGTACGCACTGATATAGCAATGAATGTATGGCTCATGGCCTCAAAGGATGGATTGGGAAAACTTCTCCACTTTAGCTTTTTTTTTTTTTTTTTTTTCTCGCTTCTTACTGATTTGTGACACTCTTTTACCAATTTGGCAAAAGGCAACGCAAATCTGTAAAGCTACAGAAACGTGAGTTTGTTTCAATGACGTAAGTAAGGACATCTTTGGACCTTCGGTATTATTTTGATGTAGAAAGACATTTTGTCATTCAGTATCTTGCTGAAATGTTGTAAAGTTATATATCCTAATGCTGAATTTCAAGGACCACCACCAGCTTTGTTGAAAATGCTTAGACATGGTTGTGTTCTTTTAATACATTTTTTAAAGGCTAATTTTATTTTAAAGGGTTATGTTATCAGGGACATTGAGTAGGTTTTAATATATACTGAACAAAAATATAAATACAACATGCAACAATTTCAAACATTTTACTGAGTTAGTACATATATGAAAATCAGTCAATTGAAATTAATTTGGGCCCAGCCAATCAGAATGAGTTTTTTCCCCCACAAAATGGCTTTATTTCAGACAGAAATACTCACCACCCCACTCAGACAATCCCGTAGGTGAAGAAGCCGGATGTGGAGGTCCTGGGCTGGCGTGGTTACACGGGATCTGCGGTTGTGAGGCCGGTTGGACGTACTGCCAAATTCTCTAAAACAACGTTGGAGGCAGTTTATGGTAGAGCAATTAACATTAAATTCTCTGCCAGCAGTTCTGGTGGACATTTCTGCAGTCAGCATGCCAATTGCACACTCCCTCAACTTGAGACATCTGTGCCATTGTGTTGTGACAACATATGCTTTTTGTGTGTATGGAACAACTCGGGGATTATTCTTTTTCAGCTGATGAAACATGGGACCAACACTTTACATGTTGCATTTATATTTTTGTTCAGTGTTGTTGCCATGGTGATAATCTACACATATGACTGAAGTACAGTATTGCCACAGTTGCATTTCATTGTGATGTTGACATGTCACACTAACTCAGGTTTTTGTGATTAGTAACTACTCCAATTTAACCTGTATTTCTAGGAACAATACAAGGAAGTCATGTTGCCTTTGTCTTCAATGCATAGCCTGGATTGTGTTTATTCATATGACTAAAATGTACAATGATAATCTTTAATTTGCTTGAATTGTATAACTGTCTGTTGTTGTTTTCCCCCTTGTGTTTACGTTGTGGCAAATAATATAAACATTTCATGATTGTCAATTATCTGCCTTTGTATTTGAATGGTACAGTAATACATGTCCAGTGTCAGAAACGTGTGTCTGTTGCTTCGCCAACAGAATGATCAAACCTCCAATCTTCTGCAACCTTAGAAGAATTGGCCGCAGAAGCAGATTTCTCCACCATTCCCCGTTGAATAAGATCCCCTTAGGGAGACACCTTTTGTAGCTTGCAGTGACCCAGCCCATCATGGGCTGATAATGGCAAAGCAATGAAGCAATTCTACAGGTTACATGGAGGCTACCTCGGATCAATACATCATCTCGTAGTTTGGGATTGGAGGGGAGGGCCACGGAGTGAGGGGATGGGAAAGATGGCTGGAAAGGGTAACCACAATAAGAGAATCTTAGATAAACAGGCTGACATAATATACAAAAGCATCTGGTAAACGTCAAATTATATTTAATTGATAACTGATCTTTTATTACCCAAATTTGGGAAGTGAAGGTGATGGTACATTTGCTCTTTAGACTTACAAACATACTGACCACTTATGATGGTAATGGTCTGGTTTGATGGTAAATTCACCATAGTCCACACCGCTGAACGCACCTTGGAGCGACTTTGTTTGTCAATGACTCCTCTCTGAAATGTAACTCGTCTCACGGCCTGCGCTGAGGAGACACATCGATTTGCTGTCTGTACGTTAAAGGAAATCAATACTATTGTAAGTTTGCTTTTCTGCAATGATTGTTTTGTTCATTTTTTTTAATAGGACAAAAGATAAGCAATTTTACTTTTGAATGAGGGTTGACGGTGGAAGATCAAATGTTGCTTTAAAAGAGGACCTCCAGGCCTATGTAATGTGGCCTATGGATGTGTGAATATCCATATTTAATGTGAAGGCAATCAAATTGGTGGAAAGAAGCACTTCTTACAAATTGAAAAGTGTGTATACAAGTATCTATTCTATGATTTATAATAACCCTGTGCCTCCATGCTCCAGGAGCATAAAAAAGTAACTGGACCATGATACACACCACTATAAATACATTATAAATGATGCATATAGCCAACTCTCCCACAAGTAGTAACACCTGTTGTATTTGCTGCATTTTAAACAATCAAATATTAAACATTCACTCAAACCTTAGTTCAAATGTAATCTTCTAAATCAAAACAGAAGATAAAAACAACATTTATCAATCACTACGTTTGTGGCACCTCCTGTGTTGTCCACTGGAGTGCAGTGTAGATTCATATTACAGCCTCAGAAAGGAAGACAGTGAGCGGACCACAGTCCAGATGTGACCAGCAACAAGGCAACAGAAAACACGTGAAACACACGGAGCAGCACGGAGAACAAAATCTGGCAAGGGCCCCTACCCTCCCTCCCCCACCTGTGTGTCCATCTGCGGAGGAGAGGTGCCAGTTCTGATCGTGGGCAAGTGTCTCTCAACTCAAGCACCACCCCACCAAACTCCCCTTTCGGGTTCTGTCTGTCCTACTGTGAAATCCATAGCCGTTGCCCATAGACCGTGTTTGCTCCTGGTTTCATGTTAAAAGCCATGGATCGGACCGGCCCACTCCAAGAGGTCTGTAGCCATAACAACACAACAATTTGAAATAGTTTGGGTGGGTTGAACAGTAGTCATCTTGGCTCTGTGGTGTTTGCACTTGTGTGACAGGAATAGCATGTAATTCACCATCTATAGCAACATAATTCAGGTTGATATAAATGGAAATGAAGCCTTTGTAGAAAGTAGGTATACAGTAGTCATTTTCACAGTAATAACGAACAAAAATTGTCAATGAAAAAGTTAGGTTTTAAGACTGTAATCACTCTAAACTTCATTGATTAAATTAAACCTGGATATCCATTCATAATACTAGATTACCATGCAAATGTGTGGGATTGATTACTTTTCTGTGAGCACCCCCAAACTCACTTAAATCAAAGTCAAGTTGGCCATGCTTTCTAAACCCGGACTAAAGAGCCAGGGGTAACGAGACAAACACTCCCATATTTTTTTCTGAATATCTAATTATTTAGTTATTATCAACCTAGATCTGAACAACACACTGCATTTAGTGCCCTTAGTGATTGCAGAGAGCTTAAAGTAGTGATGTCGGGTGGGCTGAGTCATTGGGTTAGTGAGGCTAGGTAAGACCAGAACTGGATTCCAATACTCTTATAAAAATTTCAAATACTTTAGCTGTGTTTGATTGAGCTTACCTGTTTCAATGGAATCAATAGACAATTGTAAACCCAGTCCAACCTGGCACTCCAGGCAGGGTAAAGCTAACGCTCAAAGTATTTGAAGGATTTAAAATAGTATTTAGTCCTCAGTTGTCCTGAGTCTGCACAACTCTGCCAGGACCTAGGATCAAGAGAGACACTCAAGTGTTTTAGTACTCTATCTCTTGACACAATGATGAAAATAATCATGGCCTCTAAACCTTCAAGCTGCATACTGGACCCTATTCCAACTAAACTACTGAAAGAGCTGCTTCCTGTGCTTGGCCCTCCTATGTTGAACATAATAAACGGCTCTCTATCCACTGGATGTGTACCAAACTCACTAAAAGTGGCAGTAATAAAGCCTCTCTTGAAAAAGCCAAACCTTGACCCAGAAAATATAAAAAACTATCGGCCTATATCGAATCTTCCATTCCTCTCAAAATTTTTAGAAAAGGCTGTTGCGCAGCAACTCACTGCCTTCCTGAAGACAAACAATGTATACGAAATGCTTCAGTCTGGTTTCAGACCCCATCATAGCACTGAGATGGCACTTGTGAAGTTGGTAAATTACATTTTAATGGCATCGGACCGAGGCTCTGCATCTGTCCTCGTGCTCCTAGACCTTAGTGCTGCTTTTGATACCATCGATCACCACATTCTTTTGGAGAGATTGGAAACCCAAATTGGTCTACACAGACATGTTCTGGCCTGGTTTAGATCTTGTTTGTCTCTGTGAATGGTTTGTCCTCTGACAAATCATCTGTAAATTTCGGTGTTCCTCAAGGTTCTGTTTTAGGACCACTATTGTTTTCACTATACATTTTACCTCTTGGGGATGTTATTCGAAAACATAATGTTAACTTTCACTGCTATGCGGATGACACACAGCTGTACATTTCAATGAAACATGGTGAAGCCCCAAAATTGCCCTCGCTAGAAGCATGTGTTTCAGACATAAGGAAGTGGATGGCTGCGAACTTTCTACTATTAAACTCGGACAAAACAGAGATGCTTGTTCTAGGTCCCAAGAAACAAAGAGATCTTCTGTTGAATCTGACAATTAATCTTAATGGGTGTACAGTCGTCTCAAATAAAACTGTGAAGGACCTCGGCGTTACTCTGGACCCTGATCTCTCTTTTGAAGAACATATCAAGACCATTTCGAGGACAGCTTTTTTCCATCTACGTAATATTGCAAAAATCAGAAACTTTCTGTCCATGCTTTTGTCACTTCCAGGTTAGACTACTGCAATGCTCTACTTTCCGGCTACCCGGATAAAGCACTAAATAAACTTCAGTTAGTGCTAAATACGGCTGCTAGAATCCTGACGAGAACCAAAAAATTTGATCATATTACTCCAGTGCTAGCCTCTCTACACTGGCTTCCTGTCAAAGCAAGGGCTGATTTCAAGGTTTTACTGCTAACCTACAAAGCATTACATGGGCTTGCTCCTACCTACTCTGATTTGGTCCTGCCGTAATAATATATGCCATTTGACGCTTTTTGACTTACAGTCAGTCATGTGTGCATACATTCTACGTATGGGTGATCCTGGGAATCGAACCCACTACCCTGGCGTTACAAGCGCCATGCTCACCAACTGTGACAGAAGGACCACATACCGTACCTACACTTACGGTCACAAGACGCAGGCCTCCTTAATTGTCCCTAGAATTTCTAAGCAAACAGCTGGAGGCAGGGCTTTCTCCTATAGAGCTCAATTTTTATGGAACTGTCTGCCTACCCATGTCAGAGACGCAAACTCGGTCTCAACCTTTAAGTCTTTACTGAAGACTCATCTCTTCAGTGGGTCATATGATTGAGTGTAGTCTGGCCCAGGAGTGGGAAGGTGAACGGAAAGGCGCTGGAGCAACGAACCGCCCTTGCTGTCTCTGCCTGGCCGGTTCCCCTCTTTCCACTGGGATTCTCTGCCTCTAACCCTATTACAGGGGCTGATTCACTGGCTTACTTTTACTCTTTCATGCCGTCCCTAGGAGGGGTGCGTCACCTGAGTGGGTTGATTCACTGTTGTGGTCATCCTGTCTGGGTTGGCGCCCCCCCCTTGGGTTGTGCCGTGGCGGAGATCTTTGTGGGCTATACTCAGCCTTGTCTCATGATGGTAAGTTGGTGGTTGAAGATATCCCTCTAGTGGTGTGGGGGCTGTGCTTTGGCAAAGTGGGTGGGGTTATATCCTTCCTGCTTGGCTCTGTCCGGGGGTGTCCTCGGATGGGGCCACAGTGTCTCCTGACCCCTCCTGTCTCAGCCTCCAGTATTTATGCTGCAGTAGTTTGTGTCGGGGGGCTAGGGTCAGTTTGTTATATCTGGAGTACTTCTCCTGTCCTATTCGGTGTCCTGTGTGAATCTAAGTGTGCGTTCTCTAATTCTCTCCTTCTTTCTTTCTCTCTCTCTGAGGACCTGAGCCCTAGGACCATGCCCCAGGACTACCTGACATGATGACTCCTTGCTGTCCCCAGTCCACCTGACTGTGCTGCTGCTCCAGTTTCAACTGTTCTGCCTTGTTATTATTCGACCATGCTGGTCATTTATGAACATTTGAACATCTTGGCGATGTTCTGTTATAATCTCCACCCGGCACAGCCAGAAGAGGACTGGCCACCCCACATAGCCTGGTTCCTCTCTAGGTTTCTTCCTAGGTTTTGGCCTTTCTAGGGAGTTTTTCCTAGCCACCGTGCTTCTACACCTGCATTGCTTGTTGTTTGGGGTTTTAGGCTGGGTTTCTGTACAGCACTTTGAGATATCAGCTGATGTACGAAGGGCTATATAAATAAAATTTGATTTGATTTGATGATGATTTAAATTCTGTATATACAGTTGAAGTCGGAAGTTTACATACACTTAGGTTGGAGTCATTAAAACACATTTTTCAAACTCTCCACAAATTTCTTGGAACAAACTATAGTTTTGGCAAGTCAGGACATCTACCTTGTGCTTGACACAAGTAATTTTTCCAACAATTGTTTACACACAGATTATTTCACTTATAATTCACTGTATCACAATTCCAGTGGGGTCAGAACACTAAGTTTACTGTGCATTTATAAACAGCTTGGAAAATACCAGAAGAGATGTCATAGCTTTAGAAGCTTCTGATAGGCTAATTGACATAATTTGAGTCAATTGGAGGTGTACCTGTGGATGTATGTCAAGGCCTTCCTTCAAACTCAGTGCCTCTTTGCCTGACATCATGGAAAAATCAAAAGAAATCAGACAAGACCTCAGAAAAAAAAATATTTTAAAGCTCCACAAGTCTGGTTCATCATTGGGAGCAATTTCTAAACGCCTGAAGGTACCACGTTCATCTGTACAAACAATAGTACGCAAGTATAAACACCATTGGACCACGCAACCGTCATACCGCTCAGGAAGGAGACGCGTTCGGTCTCCTAGAGATGAAGGTACTTTGGTGTGAAAAGTGCAAATCAATCCCAGAACAATAGCAAAGGACCTTGTGAAGATGCTGGAGGAAACAGGTATAAAAGTATCTACAGTGGGGCAAAAAAGTATTTAGTCACCAATTGTGCAAGTTCTCCTACTTAAAAGATGAGAGAGGCCTGTAATTTTCATCATAGGTACACTTCAACTATGACAGACAAAAAAAAAATCCAGAAAATCACATTGTAGGATTATTAATGAATTTATTTGCAAATTATGGTGGAAAATAAGTATTTGGTCACCTACAAACAAGCAAAATTTCTGGCTCTCACAGACCTGTAACTTCTTCTTTAAGAGGCTCCTCTGTCCTCCACTCGTTACCTGTATTAATGGCACCTGTTTGAACTTGTTATCAGTATAAAAGACACCTGTCCACAACCTCAAACAGTCACACTCCAAACTCCACTATGGCCAGGACCAAAGAGCTGTCAAAGGACACCAGAAACAAAATTCTGACGCACTGGGAATGTGATGAAAGAAATAAAAGCTGAAGTAAATAATTCTCTCAAGTATTATTCTGACATTTCACATTCTTAAAATAAAGTGGTGATCCTTACTGACCTAAAACAGGGAATTTTTACTAGGATTAAATGTCAGGAATGATGAAAAACGGAGTTTAATTGTATTGGCTAAGGTGTATGTAAACTTCTGACATCAACTGTATGAGGTTTATGCAAGACTCGTTGATCAAATCTAGTTAGGCTAATCCATAGCGATGGCTATAGTATGATAGTAAAACTCACCTAATGAATTGCATAGATGGTGGAGACGTTTGGTTCAGTATGATGGAATGCTTCCTGTGATGTTCAAACCAGTTCTGTCCGGTAATGTGGATGTTCATGGTACCAGACATGCATGAGGGATGCAACCAGTTGGTTCCATAGAGGGGTTTCTGATCTGGTTGCTGTTGTTGTCTGTATTCATAGTCAGTTTTTCTGTTGATATGGGACCTGGTCCTTATCCATCATCCCTACAAGTTACATGGTCCTGTGTGGCTCAGTTGGTAGAGCATGGCGATTGCAATTCCAGGGTTGTTTGTTTGATTCCCACAGGTGACCAGTACGAACATAATGTATGCACTCACTACTGTAAGTCACTCTGGATAAGAGTGTCTGCTAAATGTCAAAACATTTAAACAAATACACATTTAAGAGGAAAAGGGCACTTGAGAGTGAAGAATTTTACTGAAGACTTGAGTCCTTTCAGTGAAATATCTAATGTAGCATATCAAATGACTGCTCCTGTTGTGTTAAATAATTACTGTATACAAAATCTGAAAATAGAGTCAGCATCACATTTGGCTAATTTCATAAAAGAAAACAGAAGACAGTGGAAAAACTGACATAAAGGAGGAGTGTCAGAGAGAAGAGTTCAAAAGAGCAACAGTTCTTGGATAAGTCTTGTGAGTGCTTAGGTGTATTGGCTACTTCGGACGCGCCACAAGGGAAATAAAAGCCCACAGCCAAGAAAGTCTTTATCCTTAAACCAAGGTTTTTATTCTGCCACGGGACTGACCTCCCATCTGGTGCTGCTGTGGCCCTGTCTGATGGGAATATGTCTGTCCTTCCAGGTAACAAATGAACCTGACACACTGGAGACCGTGGGCTCGCATCTGTTTATCTCTTCTATCCACTTGCCTGTCTGTCTCCGACCCACTGCAGCAGACCGACAAAGCCCCGGCCGGGCCGGACTCTACGGATCTCAAACCATGCCTTTCAGATACAGCCATGCACTGTGGTGTGGAAGACAGCCTTTTTGGACGACCGCAGTATCTGTCCACTCGGAGGTTGGTGTGACGTGTGGCACATTGGGGTAAGGAAGGGAGGATCGTGTTGTAGACCAGACAGGGTGATCGAAGTGGAGAAAACAGTGAATCAAACAATGAAATTGGATTATAAAGAAGGCACTTCGGTGATAAGAGGGTTGGAGACTCTCCTCTGACTAGTCCAAGAAGGTATAATTGAAACATTGTGCTGCGGCGGTGTGGGATTTGGTGTGATTGATACCGTTTTGGAATACTCCTGTCCTCTCGTACACAGGGGATTTACCTGTGGAGGAAAGAGGGGGCTGTGTGTGTGTTCGGGGGGGGGGTGTTCCTCAGGTGGCTCATCTGGGTTTGGAGTAAAATTGGTGCCATCCATCAAACTCTACATTTAACACATGCCCAAGTCAGGCTGCCCAACATAGGATTCTTATTTAAGGCGAACTGGGAAACGTGTGGGGGGCAGGGACTAGTGAGGGTCAATCAATCAGCCAGTCAGCACCTTCATTTAACAAGCGAGGGCACGAACCCTGGGGCAACACTGTGGCGTATTCTGGCTTGTTGGGCATGTAGTATTCTGCTGGAAGGAAGAAAAAGAAGGAGGGGAAATTATTTAGAAAGAAAGAAAGAAAGAAAGAAAGAAAGAAAGAAAGAAAGAAAGAAAGAAAGAGGGACATGAAGAGGCATGTGTCAGGATTTGGCTGTATCTGTCCAATTGCGCGTTGGCGCACAGGCCTGGAACTGGGACTTGATGGGATTTTCAGCCTTGTGGCCTCCACGCTCCCCAGCAGCCACCTGGAGAGCTGCCACCTGCCGCCGTGACCCAGCAGAGACTCTCAGCCACAATTTCCCATAGACCTGAGACCTGCTGTGCTCTGCTCAGTGGATGGATCTGTGTCCCAAATGCCACCATATTCCCTTATTAGTGCACTACTTAAAAGGAATAAAGTGCCATTTGGGATGTATCCTGTACACACACTCAGATCCACCCTCCCCTGTTGGGGACACACACTGATCTCAGGTCTGCCGTATGCTGTTTGCTCACTGGAGGGGTGACATGCTCAGCAAGGCAGTTCACAGTCCCATCGAATCACTGACTGACTCCTCGATCTTAGATAACTGAAGAAGAACTGGGCTTAGCTATTCAGAGACACTAATGGTGTGTGGAGAGAGAGAAAGAGACAGAGAGACAGAGAGACAGAGAGAGAGAGAGAGAGAGAGACAGAGAGAGAGAGAGAGACAGAGAGAGAGAGAGAGAGAGAGAGAGAGAGAGAGAGAGAGAGAGACAGAGAGAGAGACAGAGAGACAGAGAGAGAGAGAGAGAGAGAGACAGAGAGAGAGAGAGAGAGACAGAGAGAGAGAGAGAGAGAGAGAGAGAGACAGAGAGACAGAGAGAGAGAGAGAGAGAGAGAGAGAGAGAGAGCATGAGCCATTTTGTCCAGCATGGACAACACACGACGACCTAGCAACTGAAGTCACCATTTCTTAATGGGGAGATTCTTTTAGTATACTGAATAAAAATATAAATGCAACATGCAACAATTTCAAAGATTTTACTGAGTTACAGTTCATATAAGGAAAGCAGTCAATTGAAATAAATTCACTGGGCAATAATCTATGGATTTCACATTACTGGGAATACAGATATGCGTTTGTTGGTCACAGATACCTAAAAAGAGTAGGGGCGTGGATCAGAAAAACCAGTCAGTATCCCCTTACACATCTCCTTTGCATAGAGTTGATCAGGCTGTTGATTCTGGTCTGTGGAATGTTGTCCCACTCCTCTTCAATGGCTGTGCGAAGTTGCTGGATATTGGCGGGAACTGGAACACACTGTCGTACACATCGATCAAGAGCATCCCAAAAATGCTCAATGAGTGACATGTCTGTTGAGTATGCAGGCCATGGAAGAACTGGGACATTTTCAGCTTCCAGGAATTGTGCACACATCCTTGCGACATGGGGCCGTTTATCATGCTGAAACATGAGGTGATGGTGGTGGATGAATGACATGACAATTGGCCTCAGGATCTCATCACTGTATCTCTGCGCATTCAAATTACCATCCATAAAATGCAATTGTGTTCGTTGTCTGTAGATTATGCCTGCCCATACCATAACTCCACCGCCACCATGGGGCACTTTGTTCACAACATTGACATCAGCTAATCGCTCACCCACACAATGTCATAAACATGGTCTGCGGTTGTGAGGCAGGTTAGACGTAGTGCCAGATTGTCTAAAATGACATTGGAGGTGGCATATGGTAGAGGACTGAACATTCAATTATCTGGCAACAGGTCTGGTGGACATTCCTGCAGTCAGCATGCAAATTCCACACTCCCTCAAAACATGAGACATGGCATTGTGTTGTGTGACAAAACTGCACATTTTAGAGTGGCCTTTTATTGTCCCCAGCACACGGGGGGACAATAAATTATCGTAATTATCTTTTTTTTTTTTATCAGCTTCTTGATATGGGGCGGCAGGGTAGCCTAGTGGTTAGAGCGTTGGACTAGTAACTGGAAGGTTGCAAGTTCAAACCCCCGAGCTGACAAGGTACAAATCTGTCGTTCTGCCCCTGAACAGGCAGGTAACCCACTGTTCCAAGGCCATCATTGAGGAGAGACAGATGCTGGAGCATGCACAGACACAGAATCGATGCTGATCAATGTTTTATATCACCAAGTCACTCCTTTCCCTCGACCTGCCCCATCTCAGAAAGAACCTCCCCAATCGCATACCTTAGAAGCAGGCATTCACTCCATATCACTACCAGGAGTTCAATAAGATACTCTCCCTCAATGTCAGATGAAAACCACATAACAATGACATTGTTAATTTCATTAGTAAAATGATGGACAATGGGAAAGATTTTATATTATTTATTGTTAAAACATCATGGTAAATCAATATTTCATGATGCAATGGTATTACCCACAATGCTATAAATCTACTTTTTCTCCGAAGGCATTATTTAAAATATCTTTGTTATATTAGGCTTAAAAGAGTTTGGTATTCTCAGTATTAAATACTAAGCAGGACTATTGGAAAATAAAAAAATAAAAAGGACCATGTTTCTGTGGAACTAGATTCTCTAGAAGGTGTTTGAAGGGTGCGTTGAGAATGATAAGTTAGGAAGATAAACAAGATAAATAGAGAGAGAACGCTCAAAATATACTTTATCCATATTAAATTCCCCAAATTCCCCCCCCCTCCCTCCCTACCCTCCCTCACAACAACAAACCAACCAGGAAGAGGAGACAAGCAAATTTAATCCAGAGTTTATTTGAAAGGCTTGTGTGGATCAATACCTCAATCCCTTGGATATTCTGAGCGTTACTAAAGTGACGACAACAGATTCTCCAGAAAAAAAGCAACTGTCAGAATACACCTGCACATGAGCTCTGGTGTCGGCTCAGTCTAATTAATTTGAGCCAAAATGGAGACAAAGTGAGCCAGAGTTTCAGTTCTGAGCCTGATACTATGCATACCCCTATCTACGCTTGCCTTAATATGCTTTTTAGTTGGAGAGTTGGAGAATTTTCTATCGGCACTAGTCGAGCCCAAATGTTGATGTTATGGCACCCTGAACTGCGGCCATGGCAAATGCATTGCAGATGGTTCTGTACTTTTGAGATATCAACCTAGGCTGGCTGAGCTAGGCCTACATAGCTGCTAGACAGGAAGGGAGAATGTTATTTGCCTGATAGGCAACCACATCACACTAGCATGCTGCTGTGTTCTTTCCTGTGCTGTCTGATCTGCTGATGGGATGCTCTCACACAACAATTGGAACAGGGGAAAGTGGCGGGGTGGAAACAGAGGCACAGTTAGTGATGGACTTAAAACATTTAGGAGCCTATTCGAAAGGACAGTGGTGGGCAGCCAGGAGACTCCAGAGCATTTTAATTAGAAAAAATTAAATACAACACATACAATACTATAAAGAAAAAGGCAAAAACAATATAGCTAAGAAGTCAAATGTAAAATGAAATATTTGCAAGACAAAGTGAAATGCACGTGCATTTGCAATATGATTCAACAGTGAAAAAACATCACCAAATGGACATGATGAAATCAACACAACGAGCGATGGAGTGTTCATCAGGCCATTCAATTTTGCATTTCTGCAGTATTTTTGAGCATGTCAAATTCGTGATGGTACATGGCAAATGGACATAACGTCCTGATTTGGCATTTTCAAATCTGCATTTGGACATTTCTTATGGCATATGGCCAAAAAAAGTGACTTTTGACTTCCTATGAAGTCATATTGCAAATGGACAAACCTTATGCACAAGTAAAACAATTGATGACAATACATTTTGACAAAAGTATATTCATACAGTTCTTACACATGATTAATTGACCAAAAAATTTAAAACATTTCGAAAAACGGTCCAGAAAGCACTTTTTTAAGGGATTGATACGTTTTTGAAAAAAAGTTTTCGACTTTTGACTTCCTATGAAATCATATTGCAAATGGACAAAACATATTCCTTATGCACAAGTAAAAATATGATAATAAAATATGACTAAAGTATGTTGATACAGTTCTTATACATGTGTAATTGACACAAAATTCAAAAGAATTTCGAAAAACGGTCCAGAAAGCACTTTTTTAAACACACTGTCATCTCAGATTTTCAAAATATGCTTTACAGCCAATGCTAGACAAGCATTTGTGTACGTTTATCATGGCGTAATGCTATGCTACCAGCAGGTAACATTTTCACGAAAAAAAGAAAAGCAATCAAATTAAATAATTTACCTTTGAAGAACTTCGGATGTTTTCACTCAGGAGACTCCCAGTTAGATAGCAAATTATTTGTGTAGGCGAAATAGCTCCGTTTGTTCTCTATGTTTGGCTGAGAAATTGACCGGAAAATGCAGTCACTACAACGCCAAACTTTTTTCCAAATTAGCTCCATAATATCGACAGAAACATGGAAAACGTTGTTTAGAATCAATCCCCAAGGTGTTTTTCACATATCTATTCGATACAAGTAAAAAATTAAAAATAAAATGATGATAATAAAATATGACTAAAGTATGTTGATACATTTCTTATACATGTTTAATTGACACGAAAATCAAAACAATTTCGAAAAACGGTCCAGAAACCACTTTTTTTAAGGGTGTGATAAGTTTTCAAAATGTTTGCTTTTTTTGACTTTTGACTTTTCACTTCCCATGAAATCATATTGCAAATGGACAAAACATATGCCTTATGCACAAGTAAAAAAATTAAATTGGACAAAAGTATATTCATACAGTTCTTCTTACACATGTGTAATTGACAAAAAAAATCTAAAGAATTTTGAAAAATGGTCCAGAAAGCACTTTTTTAAGGGGGTGATAAGTTTTTGAAAATTTTTTCAGTTTTTCAAAATTGTACTTTTGGATGTTGACTTGTGTTACATTTGCAATATAAAAAACCATGGTGGAGCGCACTCGCCATCTGATGGATTTTTAAAGTGTTACACTTGGCATTTGCCATATGGCATCTGCAATCAACTTTGAATGAAACAACGCCAAATTGAGTGGTATTGGACACCGTGTATATGGTTTGTCCAGTGCCAATGACTTCCCATTCATTTTTGTACATTTCAGGGGGGTGTTCTCTTACCCTATGCTCCCCTTCTCTGTCCTGGCCGACGGGGATGCCTTCTCCACTCCTGATTCCCCCCCGTCGACCACCTTACCCCTATCCCTGGATGCAGGAACGGCACCCGGCACCTGCGGAACCCGCATCAAATGCCTCACGCCAAAATCCACCACCCTACCTCCCTCCGGGCTCTTTACTGAGGACCCCGTGTCACCAAACAGGAAACTTGGACCCCCCTCCGTTGCCCAACTCTGGGCCATACCTGGGAGGTCTATCTCCGACAGGAGTGAAAGAGAAGGCAAAGAGGGGGCCACCCAGGGCCCCGGAACTTCTCCCTCCCCCATTTCCAGCCTTTCCACCCACTTTGCCAAAGCACAGCCCCCACACCACTAGAGGGATATCTTCAACCACCAACTTAACATCCTGAGACAAGGCCGAGTATAGCCCACAAAGATCTCCGCCACGGCACAACCCAAGGGGGGGCGCCAACCCAGACAGGAAGATCACATAAGTGACTCAACAAACTCAAGAGACGCACCCCTCCTAGGGACGGCATGAAAGAGCCCCAGTAAGCCAGTGACTCAGCCCCTGTAATAGGGTTAGAGGCAGAGAATCACAGTGGAAAGAGGGGAACCGGCCAGGCAGAGACAGCGAGGGCGGTTCGTTCTCCCAGAGCCTTTCCGTTCACCTTCACACTCCTGGGCCAGACTACACTCAATCATATGACCCACTGAAGAGATGAGTCTTCAGTAAAGACTTAAAGGTTGAGACCAAGTTTACGTCTCTCACATTGGTAGGCAGACCATTCCATAAAAACGGAGCTCTATAGGAGAAAGCCCTGCCTCCAGCTGTTTGCTTAGAAATTCTAGGGACAATTAGGAGGCCTGCATTTGTGACCGTAGCGTAGTGTGGGTATGTAGGGCAGGACCAAATCAGAGAGATAGGTAGGAGCAAGCCCATGTAAGCCCTTTGTAGGTTAGTATTTAAACCTTAAAATCACTCTCTACACTCACCAGTTTTAGCACCTCGTGATCAATTAGATCACTTATTAACGTTTACTAATACCTAAAGTTGCATTACAAAAGTATTTCGAAGTGTTTTGTGAAAGTTTATCGTCCACTTTTTTAATTAAAAAAAATGACGTTACAAGACGCTATTTTTTTTCGTTTATCACACAGTCTTCATAGATCGATATCTAGGCTATATATGGACCGATTTAAATCGGAAAAAAGACCCAATAGTGATTATGGGACATCTAGGAGTGCCAACAAAGAAGATGGTCAAAGGTAATGAATGTTTTATATTTTATTTGTGCGGTTTGTGTAGCACCGACTATGCTAATTATTTTGTTTACGTCCCCTGCGGGTCTTTTGGGGTGTTACATGCTATCAGATAATAGCTTCTCATGCTTTCACCGAAAAGCATTTTAAAAATCTGACTTGTTGCCTGGATTCACAACGAGTGTAGCTTTAATTCAATACCCTGCATGTGTATTTTAATGAACGTTTGAGTTTTAACTAGTACTATTAGCATTTAGCATAGCGCATTTGCATTTCCAGATGTCTAGATGGGACGCCTGCGTGTCAGGTAGGAGCAAGAGGTTAATGTGGTTTCTATTCAACATTACGTTCAATTGGCGCATGGATATATTTTCCCATTTTCAGTGATCAGATTTTCCTGCGCTTTTCGATGAAACGCACGTTCTGTTATAGTCACAGCCGTGATTTAACCAGTTTTATAAATGTCTGAGTGTGTTCTAACCACACATACTAATCATATGCATATACTATATTCCTGGCATGAGTAGCAGGGCGCTGAAATGTTGCACGATTTTTAACAGAATGTTCGAAAAAGTAGGGGGTAGGAGTAAGAGGTTAATGGGGAAAACCGGTTGAAAGTTTCTGTCGGCTGAATGAGCGACACCGGTGGAGCATTCCTACAGCATTTCCCTCCAGAAACCGTGAGAAAGTTGTCCGGCGGGGACCTTGCGAGGGGATTTATACTAACTTTACTATCTGTACTTACTGGTGGCACAGACACTGTTTCATCCTTTCCTACACTGAAATTACCCTTGCCTAACGATTACGTCTGAAGCTGGGCTTGTAGCACAGCTATCCTCGGCGTAAGGCGATCGTTCTCCTGTATATTATGAGTACAGCGACTGCAATTAGAAGGCATCATGTTAATGTTACTACTTAGCTTTGGCTGTTGGAGGTCCTGACGAACCATGTTCAGATAAAGCGTCCGGAGTGAAAAAGTTTAATGAAAAAAAGTTGAGTGAGGGAAAAACTAAAAATATAAACGGTAATTAAAAAGTAAAAACCGTGAAGTTGTCAGGTAGCAAAGTAAGGTTTTAGAAACTTCAGAGTGTTTTCTATCCAATACTACTAATACTATGCATATATTAGCATCTGGGACAGAGTAGCAGGCAGTTTACTCTGGGCACCTTATTCATTCATGTAAGGGTTCTCGTCATCCTCTTCTGAGGAGGAGTGGAGAGAAGGATTGGAGGACCAATGCGCAGCGTGGTAAGTGTCCATAATGTTTTTTAATAAAGACAATAGAACACTCGAACAAAACAACAAACGATGACGTGAAACAAACAAAACCGAAAACAGTACCTACAACCCAAAAGTGAAACCCAGGCTACCTAAGTATGATTCTCAATCAGGGACAACAATTGACAGCTGCCTCTGATTGAGAACCATACTAGGCCGAACTAAAAAAAACAACATAGAAAAACAAACATAGACTGCCCACCCAACTCACACTCTGACCATACTAAAACAAAGATATAATAACAGAACTAAGGCCAGAACGTGACAATTCAAGCTACTCAATACTGCCCCCCTGTCACCAAGAAGTTTTAAGGTCTACTTATATGTTTTCGGCTTTTCTTCTGTGGACTACTTTCCTTTGGCTTATTACACAGACCTAACTGGTAAAATCAATGCTTATGTAATTTCTTGCTGCTGGATTATTATGGTTTCTTGCTATATTTTGGGACTTCAGGTTGTGAAAAGTTAAGTCAACTGTTATGACATGGTTTTGACTGGGATATAAGGTGTTATACAGTGTTATGATGCTATGATTCAAATAAAGTGTTACTCTTATGTCAAGTTTACAGCACTACTAGTAATGTATTTGTGCAATGTGCATGGGTACGCTCCAGCACATAATACTATGCAACGTAGAACATCAATAGTTGATGGAGGGGGAGAGAAGCCAAGGTGGTTGGGTTGAGATGAAACCCAATCAGTGTTCAGCTCCTCTCCTCGGAGACAGCGGGTGGGCAGTCCACTGACCATCTTGCCGATAATAGCACAGGCCAAGGTGCCATGTTGCGGTGATAAGACCTGCATGCCGGTGGCTGTCACTCGTCTCTTAATGTGTGTGTGTGCCAGCTAGTGCTCTCTCTCTCTCTGTCTATCTGTCTGGCAACCTGCCTCGGACATGTCTCTTCTATCTATCTCCCCCAGAATGTCCCATCTGTGCGGGAATTCTCCCAGGGCATCTCAGACCTAGTGTACTGTAGGGGAGAATCTTGATTTGCGATGGTCAACTCACTCCTTTTGCAGAATTCATGCAAAAAAATAAAAAATCAGACCGAAAATAGCTAAGGTTATCTCACTGTTCCCCCAGCTACCTTTCTGTACTGTGTGCAAGACATACACCCACACATATAGTTTGATATATAATACATGTCTTACCTCATTAGACCAAACAATCCTTAGGCTAACAAACGGTTGCTTCTGGGTGTAAAGAGGTGCGCCCTTTAACAATACAACCGCTGGTTTTCTCAGCATAGCAGCTAGAGAACAGTGTCGGGTGTCCCCTTTGAGATGCATCTGCTGTGTTATTATCAACCTAAATAAATACCATTGTAAAAAGTACTGCAGCATGTATTTTAGTTTTTATTGCTATAAAAACACTAGAATTTATTACATTTTATCAGAGTTGATTAGTAGTAAGTAATATAATGCAGTAACAGGTTTTCTTTTTAAGTTCATCTTAAATTTGGTGATTTAAAAATTCTGTCAACTGAGCAATGTAAAATAAAAATATTTAAGAAAAGTCAGAGAAGAAACAGGACATCAACGAATCTCATCACAGACAACTTTAGCTAATTAGCTACTTTGTAACTACTTAGCATGTTAGCTAACCCTAACCTTAACCCTTTAAGCTAACCCCAACCTTAACCCTTTAACCAAACTCCTAAACATAACCCTAACCCCTAGCCTAGCTAACGTTAGCCAGCTTGCTAATGTTAACCACCTAGCTATGTATGTTTTTCAAATTCGTATTATATATTACGATTTGTAATTTGTAACATATCATATGGAATGGATGACGGACATCCAGAAATGAATAGATACCATATGAAACATAGCATATCATACTAAATGGAATGTCTCTGATTTACATAGAGAATCATATGAAATGGTCTAAGATCAGGTCACACATCAATATTCCCACTGTACATTGTACCATGAATGTGACAATTCAATTACCATGTTGTGCATGTTTTTTGTGTGTTTTACTGAAACTTGTAGGGATTCTAAACCACTCTTCAGCACCTTATGAAGATGCTTATGATTGCGTTTTATAATCTTACTGTAGGGTGCCTAAACAAATGTGTTACTAGTTGCTTTTCATGTACGTTGAAAACTACAAAAGGATCATCATTTGTCCTGTACATATTATATTATTTACTCTCCCACCCTGATATTCAGAGTGCTTTTCTCTGACAGTGTTTTCTCTTTGCATCAGAGCGTAGAGTTCAGCGAGAGAGCTTGGGAACAGGAATGTGATTAGTGATGAGAATATAGTGGCTCACAACTGTATTCCAAATTGGGCTCCTGCTAACAAGCAGAAAGTCCCTCCCTCCAGCCCTCCTGTTGCTTCCCTTCTGTATCAGGTTCAGCGGCCCGTTCCCCAGCTGCCTCCCCTCCCATCACACTTCATTAGCCATCCTCTGATACTTAAACATGTAGCTCATAATCAACAAGCACCCAAAACAGAACAGGACCCCAGGAGGACCTTCTGAAGGGCCTGTCCAAAATGTCTGGGTCAATAGGCCCAAACAGGAATCACAGAATTAGATTTACTGCTGTTGTTCTGTTGTTCTCTGTTGTTCACTGTTTTCTTTCTCTGCAGACAAGGGTTCTTTGTTATATGTTCTGAAAGTGTTTGGTTTTGACTTTGCGGAGTAACTGACAAATGTTGCCTTGTTTAATGTTTAAAGTAAGCTTCTGGATAGAGAACACAAAGAAAAAACAACCAAACACATTTACAGGTTGGCGGCAGATGGCTAAAGTGAACAAAGGTCTAAGGCCAGCTCGTGGAAAGGGCAGGAAATTAATCCAGGTGTTTCAAGGTTAATGGCCACATTAAACAAAATGGATTCAATATTGACGGCCATCTGACAGGTGGTTTGACTTGAGTGAGTGTGTGCCATCAATCTCAGCCTGGCACCTTTGCCGCTCTCAGCCTGGCACCTTTGCCGCTCTCAGCCTGGCACCTTTGACGCTCTCTTTGACGCTGTGACCTGCACAGGTCTCCGGATGCCTCCATGCTGTCAGGCTCAAAATCCTAAAGCATTTGGAATTGCTCTGCATAGAGGCATAAATAACTCCAATCACTTCAATCTCTTCAGGTTCTTTGGTTACATTTAGAAGAGCCAACAATGGTAGTCGAGGCAGATTGTTGTTGTTGTTCATTTCTGTAAGTAGGAAGTTACCCCACTGTGTATGATGATGTCACATACAGTGCCTTCAGAAAGTATTCAAACCCCTTGACTTTTTCCAAATTTTGTTGTGTTACAGCCTGAATTTTAAATGGATTAAATGCCACTGGCCTACACACAATACACCATAATGTTAAAGTGGAATTATGTTTTTCGAAATGTTTACAAATTAATTATAAATGAAAGCTGAAATGTCTTGAGTCAATAAGAATTCAAGTAAATAAGTCTAAGTAAATAAGGAGTAGAAACGTGCTTTATTTTTTTATTTAACTAGGCATGTCAGTTAATTGAGAACAAATTATTATACAGTTGAAGTCGGACGTTTACATACACTTAGGTTGCAGTCATTAACTTGTTTTTCAACCACTCCACAAATTTCTTGTTAACAAACTATAGTTTTGGCAAGTCAGTTAGGACATCTACCTTGTGCATGACACAAGTAATTTTTCCAACAGTTGCTTACAGACACATTTATTTCACTTATAATTCACTGTATCACAATTCCAGTGGGTCAGAAGTTTAAATACACTAAGTTGACTGTGCCTTTAAACAGCTTGGACAATTCCAGAAAAATGTGTCATGGCTTCTGATAGGCTAATTGACATATTTTGAGTCAATTGGAGGTGCACTTGAGGATATATTTCAAGGCCTTCCTTCAAACTTAGTGCCTTTTTGCTTGACATCATGGGAAAATCAAATGAAATCAGCCGAGACCTCAGATTTCAGCAATTTCCTGAACAAACAATAGTACGCAAGTATAAACACCATGGGATCACGCAGCCGTCATACCTCTTAGGAAGGAGACGCGTTCTGTCTCCTAGAGATGAACGTACTTTGCGAAAAGTGCAAATACATCCCAGAACAACAGAAAAGGACCCTGTGAAGATGCTGGAGGAAACAGGTACAAAAGTATCTCTATCCACAGAAAAACGAGTCCTATATCGACATAACCTGAAAGGCCACTCAGCAAGGAAGAAGCCTCTGTTCCAAAACCGCCATAAAAAAGCCAGACTGCACATGGGGACAAAGACCAAACTTTTTGGAGAAATGTCCTCAGTCTGATGAAACAAAAAAATAACTGTTTGGCCATAATCACCATCGTTATGTTTGGAGGACAAAGGGGGAGGATTTCAAACCGAAGACACCATCCCAACCGTGAAGCACAGGGGTGGCAGAATCATGTTGTGGGGGTGCTTTGCTGCAGGAGGGACTGGTGCACTTCACAAAATAGATGGCATCATGAGGAATGAACATTATGTGGATATATTGAAGCAACATCTCAAGATATCAATCAGGACGTTAAAGCTTGGTCGCAAATGGGTCTTGACCCCAAGCATACTTCCAAAGTTGTGGCAAAATGGCTTAAGGACAACAAAGTCAACGTATTGGAGTGGCCATGACAAAGCCCTGACCTCAACCCTGTAGAAATTTTGTGGGCAGAACGGAAAAAGCATGTGTGAGCAAGGAGGCCTACAAGCCTGACTCAGTTACACCAGGTCTGTCAAATTCACCCAAATAATTGTGGGAAGCTTGTGTAAGTATACACAAAATGTTTGACCCAAGTTAAACAATTTAAAGGCAAATACTAATTGAGTGTCTGTAAACTTTTGACCCACTGGGAATGATGAAAGAAATAAAAACTTAAATAAATAATTCTCTCCAATATTATTCTGACATTTCACATTCTTAAAATAAAGTGGTCATCCTAACTGACCTTTGACAGGGACTTCTTACTCGGATTAAATGACAGGAATTGTGAAAAATTAGTTTAATTATATTTGGCTAAGGTGTATGTAAAACTGTATATAATGACGGCCTAACCCAGGCCAAACCTGGACGATGCTGGGCCAATAGTGCGCTGCCTTATGGAACTCCCAATCACAGCTGGATGTGATACAGCCTGGATTCAAACCAGGGACTATAGTGACACCTCTAGCAATGAGAAGCAGTACCATAGACCGCTGCGCCACTTAATAAGTTGCGACACTCTGTGTGCAATAATAGTGTTTAACATTATTTTTGAATGACTACCTAATCTTTGTACCCCACACATATGTAAGGTTCCTCAGTCGAGCCGTGAATTTCAAACACAGATTCAACCACAAAGACCAGGAAGGTTTTCCAATGCCTCACAAAGAAGGGCACCTATTGGTAGATGGGTAAAAATAAGGGAAATTGAATATCCTTTTGAGAATGGTGAAGTTATTACTTATCCTTTGGATGGTGTATCAATACAACCAGTCACTAAAAGATACAGGCGTCCTTCCTAATTCAGTTGCTGGAGAGGAAGGAAACAGCTCAGGGATTTCACCATGAGGCCAATGGTAACTTTAAAACAGTCTCAAGAGTTTAATGGCTTTGATAGGAGAAAACTGAGGATGGATCAACTACATTGTAGTTACTCCACAATACTAACCTAATTGACAGAGGGGAAAGCCTGTACAGAATAAACATTTTCCAAAACATGCATCCTGTTTGCAACAAGGCACTAAAGTAATATTGCTGGAAATGTAGCAAAGCAATTCACTTTATGTCCAGAATACAAAGTCTTATGTTTGGTGCAAATCCAATACAACACATTAATGAGTACCACTCTCCATATTTTCAAGCATATTGATGGCTGTATCCTGTTATGGAAATGCTTGTAATCGTTAAGGACCGGAGAGTTTCTCAGGATAAAGAAGAAACTGAATTTTATTATATTTTTCTATTTCACCTTTATTTAACCAGGTAGGCCAGTTGAGAACACGTTCTCATTCACAACTGCGACTTGGCCAAGATAAAGCAAAGCAGTGCAACACAAACAACATAGAGTTACACGTAGAATAAACAAACGTACAGTCAATAACACAATAGAAAAGTCTATATACAGTGTGTGCACAAATGACGTAAGATTAGGGACGTAAGGCAATAAATAGGCTGTAGTGGCGAAATAATTACAATTGAGCAATTAAACACTGGAGTGATAGATGTGCAGAAGATGAATGTGCAAGTAGAGATACTGGGGTGCAAAGGAGCAAAATGTTAAATAACAATATGGGGATGAGGTAGTTGGGTGGGCTAATTACAGATGGGCAATTTACAGGTGCAATGATCTGTAAGCTGCTCTGTCTGCTGATGCTTAAAGTTAGTGAGGGAGATATGAGTCTCCAGCTTCAGGGATTTTTGCAATTCGTTCCAGTCATTGGCAACAGAGAACTGGAAGGAAAGGCGGCCAAAGGAGGAGTTGGCTTTGGGGGTGACCAGTAAAATATACCTGCTGGAGCGCGTACTATGAGTGGGTGCTGCTATGGTGACCAGTGAGCTGAGATAAGGCGGGGCTTTACCTAGCAAAGACTTATAGATGACCTGGAGCCAGTGGGTTTGGCGAAGAATATGAAGTGAGGGCCAGCTAACGAGAGCATACAGGTCGCAGTGGTGGGTAGTATATGGGGCTTTGGTGACAAAACGGATGGCCCTGTGATAGATTACATCCAATTTGCTGAGTAGAGTGTTGGAGGCTATTTTGTAAATGACATCGCCAAAGTCAAGGATCGGTAGGACAGTCAGTACTACAAGGGTATGTTTGGCAGCATGAGTGAAGGATGCTTTGTTTGCGAAATAGGAAGCAGATTCTAGATTTCATTTTGGATTGCTTAATATCTGGAAGGTGAGTTTACAGTCTAACCAGACACCTAGGTATTTGTAGTTGTCCACATATTCTAAGTCAGAACCGTCCAGAGTAGTGATGCTGGACAGGCAGGTGCGGACAGCGATCTGTTGAAGAGCATGCATTTAGTTTTACTTGCATTTAAGAGCAGTTTGAGGCCACAGAAGGAGAGTTGTATGGCATTGAAGCTTGTCTGGAGGTTGTTAACACAGTGTCCAAAGAAGGGCCAGAAGAATACAGAATGGTGTCATCTGCGTAGAGGTCGATCAGAGAATCATCAGCAGCAAGAGCGACATCATTGATGTATACAGAGAAAAGAGTCGGCCTGAGAATTGAACCCTGTATCACCCCCATAGAGACTGCCAGAGGTACGGACAATAGGCCCTCCGATTTGAACTCTGTCTGAGAAGTAGTTGGTGAACCAGGCGAGGCAGTAAACCAAGAGTGTTGAGTCTGCCAATAAGAATGCGGTGATTGACAGAGTTGAAAGCCTTGGCCAGGTCGATGAATACGGCTGCACAGTACTGTCTTTTATCGATTTTTACTTGCACCTACAGTCCATACCATTTTCACTTCACTGAGAGTTTAGTTGTAGCAGGGTGTTGTGTTCCCTCTTCATAGAGGCGTGCGTAACATAATGGGGGCTCGTCCGGGATTTTTCCATTAAACCCACCGGACCCTGCTGCTCTGAGCTCTCTGTGGTTAGTGATTGAGGTGTGATGGTAGGTTGTGATTTTGGATGACTTGTTTAGTTAGTGTGTTCAGGAGACTGCATTGTATAAGATGGCTGCCTCATGAAGCGCCCTCTATTGATTGTTTAGGTAGGTTTTGTAAAGTAGACCTTATAGCTGACCATTATGGATTTGTTGTCCCTGAGAAAGTCCTAAAGGCTGAGCTTTTGGTGCTAGTCAGGGAGGGTTTAGTGAGAGAACGGATTCTCTCATTGCAAGGAGAGGAGACGGGTAGACCTTCTGATGCCAAGTCGGAGGACAGGGCGGAGGAAGGGGTTCCTCGTACCTCTTTTACATTGCCCCGATTCAATCCTTTATCTTCTGCTTCGGGTCGTTCAGATGGGACTGCTAGGCTGAAGGTGAGGCTGGCTCTGTTAGAAATGGAGCAAAAAGATAGAGACAGATGAATTTTGAACTTGAAATTAGGAAAATAGAAGCTGACAAGGAGGTGAGGATCCGACAACTGGAGCTAGATGCTGGCTCCAGTGCGACTCCACAAGCTGCTCATCATCAAGCCCACTTTGATGTGAGTAAAAACATAGCTTTAGTCCCTCCATTCCGAGAGTCGGAAGTTGATTCTTATTTCTCTGCGTTTGAGCGTGTGGCCGCTGCGCTGCATTGGCCACTCGAGGTTTGGCCGCTTCTGTTACAATGTAAATGGTCTGGGAAAGCCCAGGAAGTAGTAGCTGCTCTCTCCCTGGAAGACAGTTTACACTACAATACAGTTAAAACTACTGTGTTGCGTGCTTATGAGTTGGTGCCTGAAGCTTATAGGCAGCGCTTCAGGAACCACAAAAAAACATCTCACCGTACATTTGTTGAATTTGCTAGGGATAAAGAGTCTCTGTTTAGTCGCTGGTGTTCAGCCAGCAAAGCTAACACTTTTGCTGATATTCCGGAGATGATGCTGTTGGATGACTTTAAAAGCAACCTCCCAGATAGAATTGTAGTTCATTTAAATGAACAGAAAGTGGTGACATTGGCCCAAGCAGCAGTGTTGGCAGATGAGTACACTTTGACACACAAGACTGTCTTTGATGCACCACGTTTTGAAGGCCGGACGATTACGTCATCAGTTCCTCGTTTAGGTCGCTTTTCTTCTAACAACCCTAAGCCTTTTCATGAAATCCGTGAATGTTTTTACTGTCACCAAAAGGGTCACGTGATTGCGGACTGCCCAGTTTTGAAAAATAAACCGCAACAGTCCCAGTCACCGTCCCCAAAAATGAAAAGTTTGGGTTTAGTCAAGTCTTTGGCTCGTCCATTGGATCGAGTTATTAATTCAGCATTTGAGAAACCGGATCCTGTCTATGCTCCGTTTATCTCTGCCGGTTGTGTTTCCTTAACAGGAGAACAAGCTGATCAAAAGCCTATCCAAATCCTACGAGACACCGGGGCGGCGCAGTCAGTAATCGTTACTGATACATTACCCTGGTCTCCTGAAACTTATTGTGGCTCGCATGTCATATTACAGGGGATAGAGACAAAAACCGTACCTGTACCATTACACTGTCCACTTAGTGTCAGACTTGGTATCAGGACGTTTCCGTGTTGGTGTAGTGTCTACACTGCCAGTAAAAGGAGTCACATTGCTACTAGGGAATGATATTGCTGGTGGTAATGTCACTCCTGTGTTAGAGGTAGTAGACAATCCAGAAATCAGAACTACAGATGAAAAATTGGTTCAAGAATTTCCACATGTTTTTCCTGCTTGTGTGTTAACGAGGGCACAATCTCGCAAGCTAGGTGATGTGGTGGATTTGGCTAGTTCCATTTTTGAGAACGTTGAAGTAGAAGACAATGCACCGAGTATGCCTTCTGCAATGCCGACAGTTTTTACCCCCGTAAAAACTAAGGCAGGGGAAAACGAAATTGCTCCCCAATTACATGACATTCTTTTGTCTGTCACCCCTGAGAAGGTGATTGAATGTCAAAAAGAAGACACCAGTCTTCGCAAGTGTTTTGCTTCAGTAATTTCCATTGAGGAAGCTGAAACTAGAGAGACCGCCTACTTTATGGAAGCAGGAGTTTTGATGCGTAAATGGGCATCTCATGACACCATTAATGACTGGAGTGAAGTGTGTCAAGTGGTTGTTCCTACACCGTTCCGACAGCAGGTGCTGTCACTCGCCCATGACCAGGCGTGGTCTGGACACTTGGGGATCACAAAGACTTATAACCGGGTCCTTCGTCATTTCTTCTGGCCAGGTTTGAAGTCTGACGTGGTCCAATTTTGTAAAACATGTCACATATGTCAACTCACTGGGAAAGTGAATCAAACAGTTCCACGAGCGCCACTCTGCCCGATTCCTGTGGTGGGGGAACCGTTTGAAAGAGTGATAATTGATTGTGTAGGTCCATTGCCGAAAACCAGGTCAGGTAACCAGTTCCTACTAACAATAATGTGCAGTGCTACTCGATACCCAGAGGCTATTCCTCTCTGTACTATAATGGCTAAGACTGTGGTGAAGGCACGAGTGAAGTTCTTCTTTACGTTTGGGCTCCCTAAAGTAATCCAAACTGATCAGGGATCCAACTTAATGTCTAAACTGTTTTCAAATGTGTTAAAGACATTGTGTATTTCCCATCAGGTCTCCAGTCCGTATCATCCAGAGAGTCAAGGGGCTCTAGAACGCTGGCATCAGACACTGAAGGCAATGCTACGCAAGTATTGTATGGATACCAGTACTGATTTGTCCTATTTGCTATAAGGGAAACGATACAAGAGTCCTTAGGGTTCAGCCCTGCTGACCTTGTGTTTGGACACACCCCACGGGGTCCGCTGAAAGTTTTTAAGGAGCATATCTTATCTCCTACACCCAGTAGCGCCCCTAAAAATGTGCTGGATTATGTCAGTAAGATGCGGGAGAGACTGTACGCCGCATGTGCGTTAGCCCAAAAGTCTCTCTCCTCGTCTCAAAAACGCATGAAGTTGCATTATGACAAAAAGGCTGTTGGCCGTTCATTTGCATCAGGGGATCAAGTTTTAGTTTTGTTGTCAATCCCTGGCTCATCTCTGTCAGCACGTTTTTGTGGACCATATCTGGTGGAAAAGAAACTCAATGACACCAATTATGTGATAGACACCAGATCGAAGGCGTTCTTCCCGTGTGTGTCATGTTAACATGCTGAAAACATATTATGTGCGTGATTCTCCCGACAGCTCCTCAAGTAAGCCGGTCCAGCCCGCCGTCTCCAGTGTGGCTGCGGTGGTGCTGAAGCCTGGCTGGGACCTAGATGAGGATAAGGAGGACAGGTTGGAGTTACGCCATACGTTACAGCAAGGTGAACGCCTATGTAATTCAGAGATGCTGAAGAAGTTACCCTCTCAAATGGAACATTTGGATAATGATCAAACTAAGGATCTTATCCTATTGATAAACAGTTTTCTCAGTGTGTTTCAGGACATTCCAAGTCGCACATCCATCTTGGAACATGACGTGGATGTGGGGAACGCTGTTCCTATACGTCAGCATCCGTACCGGGTTAATGCTAAGAAAAGGGAAGTAATGAAAAGTGAGGTAGCTTATTTATTACAGAATGACATGGCAAAACCCAGTAACAGCTCCTGGAGTTCCCCATGTATTCTTGTTCCTAAGCCTGACGGTACGTCCCGCTTATGTACGGACTATCGTCGCGTAAATGCAGTTACAAAGTCTGATTCTTTTCCTCTACCTCGCTTAGATGACTGTATTGATAGAATAGGCTCTGCTACTTACGTTAGTAAGTTAGATTTGCTAAAAGGTTATTGGCAGGTGCCTCTGACCTCTCGAGCTTCTGACATATCGGCTTTTGTTACGCCAGATAACTTTGTACAATACACTGTGATGCCCTTTGGCATGTGTAATGCACCTGCTACTTTTCAGCGGCTAGTTAACATTGTGTTTGCAGATGTGCCAAATTGTACTGCTTACCTTGACGATGTGGTGATTCATTCGTCTACTTGGTCTGATCATCTCTCCACTTTGAAAAGTGTGTTTCAGCGGTTGGAGAAGGCTTCTTTAACCCTCAATTTGGCCAAGTGTGAGTTTGGGAAGGCTACAGTGACTTACTTAGGGAAACAAGTGGGACGAGGTCAAGTGCGTCCAGTAACTGGCAAAGTGGAAGCAATTGTTGCTTTTCCTGCTCCCACTACTTGCTGCCAGTTGCGCAGATTCCTGGGGATGGTAGGGTACTATCGTACCTTCTGTAAGAATTTCTCAACGGTAGTAGCTCCCCTTACATCTCTGCTTAGTCCCAAGGTACCGTTCAAGTGGTCCAAGGACTGTAACTACGCTTTTGAGTCCGCTAAAGCGCTACTTTGTAGTGCCCCAGTGCTTGCCGCCCCCAACTTTGAAAAACCTTTTAAGTTGGAGGTAGATGCTAGTGTAGTGGGGGTGGGTGCGGTTCTCTTACAGGAAGATGAAGACGTAGTGGATCGGCCCGTCAGTTTCTTCTCCCGTAAGTTCAACTCGTGTCAGTCAAGGTACTCTACAATTGAACAAGAGACGTTGGCTTTATTGCTTGCCTTACAGTTCTTTGAGGTATATGTGGGCTCCAGTGCCTTGCCTGTAATGGTCTTCACGGACCATAATCCATTGGTGTTCTTGAAACAAATGTACAACCAGAACCGCCGCCTTATGCGGTGGGCTCTGATTGTACAAGGATATAATGTACAGATAGCTTATGTGAAGGGCTCGGCGAATGTGGTTGCTGACGCTCTATCACGGGTTTACTAACTGGGGATGCGTTGGCTTTTGTTATTGCAAAACTAGGTTTGCAATTTTTGTGGTGGGCGTGTTACGTTCCCCAGTTTGTGTTGTAGTTTGTGTATTTGCATGTGTTTATTTCAGGAAATGGCTTCCTGAAATCCCTCAAGCAGCTGATTGGTCGACTCCATGGCTAATTGGAGAGCTGACCCCGCCCCCTCGTCAAGACACAGCTGTCTCCAATTACCCATTCATTCTGAAGCTATATAAATGCCAGTGTTCTGTTCAGGAGGGAGGAGTTTTGCTGGGATGTCATTGCAGAGATTTTGCTAGAGAGATTTGCTGGGAGGTCATTGCAGAGATTTTGCTAGAGATTTTGCTAGGGGTTGATATTGATGGGAGTTCATTGCTGGGAAGTTGGTATGTTTTGTGAGTTTGTTGCTCAGATAGAGCTTATTTGATGTCCTTAGATTCTTAGTTTGTTTGTGAAATTGTTTAATATTCTGTTTCATTTGTTCCCAGGGGGGAAGGGGAAGGCACCTAGGGAGTGCTTAGGCAAGAGGCCCCCGGGCATACAAATACCCGTAGCATATTCGCTGTCTAGGCACACTAGGTAAGACCTGGATGGACCACCCCCTGTATTTTGGTTAGGGCACCAGGTGGTGCTAAATTAGGTAAGTAGTGGGTAGGCAGGTAAGATAGGAGAGGGGGGGCTTTGAGATTTACTTTCTTTGTTTTGGTTCCGTCCAGACCCTTTTCCACATATTACCGTGTGAAGGAATAAAGTCCTTGTAAACGGTACCACATTCTGCCTGTTGTCATTCTTACTTGCACCTACAGTCCATACCTATTTCACTTCAAGGTGAGTTTAGTTGTAGCAGGGTGTTGCGTTCCCTCTTCATAGAGGCGTGCGTAACATTGACATCTAGTGGAAGCCCTAGGAACTGCAATTGGGGAGGATTTAGCCTTATAATAAAAGTGCCAGCCATTGAAATCAGTGGTAGGATTGTCCTTGGGGTTTTGCCTGCCATTTCAGTTCTGTTATACTCACATTATTTTAACAGTTTTAGAAACTTTAGAGTTTTCTCTGTATGCATATCCTAGCTTCTGGGCCTGAGTAACAGGCAGTTTACTTTGGGCACGCTTTTCATCCGGACGTGAAAATAGTGCCCCCTAGCCCAAAGTGGTTATTAATAAATCAATTAACATCAGGAAGAAAAGACGTGGCACTTTGGTACTTCAGCCTCTGAGAGCAGGACTTGAATAGCCCTACAAGTTATTATTTTATGGCTTTGACAGAATACTCTACCCTACTGATGACTTTCCTTATATGTATTTCTGACAACTTTCATTGTGTGTGCGTGCGTGTATGTTTTAAAACGATGATCTACACTCTGAACGAATAGTTAGGTATTTTTCTACATAACCAGCTCTCTGTAAAGGGTGTTAGGCTTGATGGTTTGTGTATGTGTGTCCATTCTTCTTTGAGCCCTAGAAGGTTCCCTAGAGGGTTGTGCTTCTTGTTTAAACCTGACACAAATTCCCTGTCACAATGCTGGGGCGGCCACGCTTGTAGACACAAGCAAATATTTCCTTTTCTGATCGCAGCCAATCCCTTCAAACATCCCCACCCACCAGTAACCTCCCACTCCCTTCTGAACCCACCCTGACGCTACAAGCGAGCCATTTGTCGCAAAGTAATTATAGAATTATCGATTGGCAAGCAATTCATGTTTTTTTTAACCCCCCCCACTCCCCTTTCCCCATCTTTTAATTTGCAGTCTGAGCAGCGAGAAGAAAAAAGCTTTTGGAGTAACACATTTAATCCCCTTGGCATTTCCTTATGTTCTTCAGATGAATGGGGGGTGGGACAAAAGGCTTCTTTTTTTTCTTCCTCTGTCCCTCTGCTCTCTTCCTCTGTTCCTTCTTGCCTGCAAATCTCTCTAGCAGCAGTTCAGGGGCTGCTTAGAATACAGCCGCACACCCCACTGTCTTGCCGCTAGCTATGTCCATGCCAAAGAAATATAATAAATAGAATGGATATGCCCCTCTGTATCCCATGATTACTGACATAGTGATCATATTGAATTAATGCACTGTTGTGCCCATTGTGGCTAAAATATGGCACAGGTATGGAAGTTAGCCATCTGTAAAAATTGTGTCAAATGATGACTGACAAAATTGGTTGCTTTGACATTGTAATTTTTGTGTCTCCCATTGTAAAGGGCATCATGGCCATGATTCACTTACAAAAGATTCATACGTTGATATATGATATCGAGTAGGATAAAGGTGGCGGAACCTCTGCTATCAAATAACCATGATTGCGTCCCAAATGGCACCCTATGTCCTATACAGTGCAAAGCCCATAGGGTTATGGTCAAAAGTGGTGCACTATATGGGATAAGGTGCCATTTGGGATGGCCATATATCAGGCTATTCTCATTGTGAGAATATTCCAGCATGAAAAGTAAATCCAGGGTGACCCCAACTAATCCTGAATCACTTCACAGTCTGGTGAATGTGTGTTGTCAATATTGACAATCACTCTAGCAGAACCCTTCACCTTAATCAGACTAAATGCTCGAAGGAGGCTGACCCAGGGAACATACAGTGCCTTCGGAAAGTAACCAGATACCTTGACTTTTTTCACATTTTGTTACGTTACAGCCTTATTCTAAAATGGATTAAATAAAAAAAAATCCTCATCAATCTACACACAATTCCCCATAATGACAAAGTCAAAACAGGTTTTCATACATTTTTGCAAATTTATTAAAAAAAGAAAAGAGTGAAATACCTTATTTACATAAGTATTCAGACCCTTTGCTATGAGACTCGAAATTAAACTCAGATGCATTCTGTTTCCATTGATCATCCTTAAGATGGTTCTACAACTTGATTGTAGTACCCCTGTTGTAAATTCAATTGATTGGACATGATTTGGAAAGGCACATGCCTGTCAATATAAGGTCTCACAGTTGACAGTGCATGTCAGAGCAAAAACAAAGCCATGAGATCAAAGGAATTGACTGTAGAGCATCGAGACAGAATTGTGTTGAGGCACAGATCTGGGGAAGGTACCACATCATTTCTGCAGCATTGAAGGTCTCTAAGAACACAGTGGCCTCCACTAAAGACTCTTAGGACAACCATCTCTGCAGCACTCCACCAATCAGGCCTTGGTAGAGTGGTAGAGTTGGTAGACGGAAGCCACTCTTCAGTAAAAGACACATGACAGCCCGCTTGCAGTTTGCCAAAAAGCACCTAAAGAGAATCAAGATCAAGAATGCCAAGCGTCATGTCTGGAGGAAATTTGGCACCATCCTTAAGGTGAAGCATGTTGGTGGCAGCATCATGCAGTGGGGATGTTTTTCAGTGGCAGGGCAGGGACTGGGAGACTAGCCAGGATCGAGGCAAAGATGAGTGGAGAAAAGTAAAGAGAGAACCTTTGATGAAAACCTGCTCCAGAGAGCTCAGGACCTCAGACTGGGGCAAAGGTTCACCTTACAACAGGACAACGACCCTAAGCACACAGCCAAGACAACGCAGGAGGGGCTTCGGGACAAGAAGCCTAGCCAGAGCCCGGACTTGAACCGGATCGAGCATCTTTGGAGAGCCCTGAAAATAGCTGTGCAGCAACGCTCCCCATCCAACCTGATAGTGCTTGAAAGGATTTGCAGAGAAGAATGGGAGAAACTCCCCAAATACAAGTGTGCCAAGCCTGTAGCGTCATACCCAGTAAGACTCAATGCTGTAATCGCTGCCAAACGTTCTTCAACAAAGTACTGAGTAAAGGGTCTGAATACTTACTGTATGTAATAGTGATATTTCAGTTTTTATTTCATTTTTGCAAAGACATTCTACAACCCTGTTTTTGCTTTGTCATTATGTGGTATTGTGTGTAGATTGATGTGGGGAAAAAACGATTTAATTCATTTTAGAATAAGGCTGTAACGTTACAGAATGTGGGAAAAGTCAAGGGGTCTTGAATACTGTATGCTTGGATGGACCCGGCATAAAATAAACAATACACATTATCAGGTTGCCAAGCGGTCCTGAAATTAGTATCACATGGTCCTGTAAGTGTAAATACTGAGATTCAATCTAACATACTATTTATATTGTGTTACTGCATGGGCTGGTAACAATGCATTTATTCTGCACAAATGGGTACCAAACCTGATACCAAAGATGACCTTATCTTATCTGCTTCTCAATTCTTATATGCTGCATTGATGCCGTTTAAACTCTCTTGGCAGAGAAAAATCCAGTTTCCCTCTGTCCCTGTTTTACAGATGCCAACAGACAGACAGTTGTGGCCCAGATGGACATACAGACGACCAGCACAAGCACCAGAAACGTAGGCTGCTGGCATATGTCAACAGATAGATTGATGTCATGGATCGTCATCGTGGTAACATATGGCCAAGGCAAAGAAAGTTGATTTCCCTTCTGGTGAGTTGTACAGCTTGTCTTGTGTCTCTTTTGTCCATTCACACACACTCAAAATATAATTACTTCTAAGAAATAATTTGGAAATGTGAAATATAGGAATGTGAGGAACTTACCCACATATGCTCTTGTTGACTTGTTTAGGAAGAGGTGTCATGATGTGTCAAGTGTCATGATAAGTAAACTAGGTTACACGTTCAATGTAACTACAGGGGAATATCTCATGTACTGTAATTCACTAGGACTAGGCACATAGAACTACATATCATAGAACTACATATCACTGCAAATTATAGGTAAAACGGCTTATTTTAAATTTTTATTTTACCTTTATTTAACTAGGCAAGTCAGTTAAGAACTAATTCTTATTTTCAATGACGGCCTAGGAACAGTGGGTTAACTGCCTTGTTCAGGGCAGAATGACAGATTTGTACCTTGTCAGCTCGGGAATTTGAACTTGCAACCTTTCGGTTACTAGTCCAACGCTCTAACCACTAGGCTACCCGTCCGCCCCTAGAACTACATATCATAGAACTACATATCACTGCAAATTATAGGTAAAACGGTCCCACTTTAAATCACTTGCAGCTGTTTATTAAGGCTTCATAAAGCCTTAATAAACACTACATAAATGTGTCACAAATCATCTATACCCATATGTCATGCTCTATAAATAGTTTGTAAATGTGGCATAACTGTGTGACATATCCACCAATGTCAAATGTGACATAACCCACTATGTCAAATATGACATAAACTTGTGCTTTATAAAGAGTGGCATAAGCACTGCTTAATAAAGGCTTTATCAATCATATTAAATTGAGGCTTCACAAAGCATTTATAACCTGGTCTTGCATCTTGGTAGAGCATTGCAACGCCAGGATTGTGGTTTTGATTGCCGGGACCAACATACGGAAAAATGTATGCACACATGACTGTAAATTGCTTTGGATAAAAGTGTCTGCTAAATGTTATATATTATATTATATAATATTACAAACGGTGTGGTTTGAGCCCTGAATGCTGATTGGCTGAAATACGAGCTAAATCAGATTGTATACCACGGGTATGACAAAACTTTTATTTTTACTGTTCTAATAGCAAACCTCAGGGGTTTGTGGTATAATGCCATTTATACCCTGCATAATAGGTGTATCCAGGCACTCAACGTTGCACGGTGCATAAGAACAGCCTTTAGACGTGGTATATTGGCCATATACCACATCTCCTCGAGCCTTATTTCTTAATTATATTACTCTAAACTATTTCTAGAATGACCAAACCTCTTTCCCTCTTGGGTGAATAGCCAATACTGGACCTGACCTCAACTTTCCCCAAAATGCTGTGCTGCAGGATGACACGATTCTAAAGTGAGTCATGCAAAAAACGTTTAGAGTATTTCTGGCGCTGCACAGAAATACCTTTATCCAGATGGTGTGACAAAAGCATTTCCTAACAGACCTGGTAACTTTTTGTTGTTGTTACTTTTAAGGTTGGAACCAACATGCAGTACCTCCAGCAAGAACCATTCGCCCACCACCTCAAGGACCAGCTACACTATTCACAGCCCTGTGTAATGATCAATGTAATTGCATTGCTGGACTTTTTCAAACTTATATTTGTAGTGATTCAAAAATGTAAAAATAAATGGTAATGTTTATTTGTTTTAGCTGTTAGTGATCATTCCCTAAGTGTTAATACATCTGTGTTAACACCATTAAGCATTCATGTGTGTGTTATGAATGACCAAATGTGTCTGACTTTATAGTAAGTACAGCGTCGTATGATACAAGACATTTACAGTGCATTCAGAAAGTCTTTAGACCCCTTGACTTTTTCAAAATTTTGTAACATTACAGCTTTATTCTAGAATGGATTAAATTGTTTTTCCCTTAGCAGTCTAAACACAATACTCCATAATGACTAAGCAAAAACGGTCTTTTAGACATTTTTGCTAATGTATACATTTTTTTTTACTGAAATATACATTACATAAGTATTCAGACTTTTACTCAGCACTTTGTTGAAGCACCTTTGGCAGCGATTACAGCCCTGAGTCTTCTTGGGTATGACGCTACAAGCTTGGCACACCTGTATTTGGGGAGTTTCTCCCATTCTTCTCTGCATCTCCTCTGCATCTCCTCTCAAGCTGTCAGGTTGGATAGGGAGCGCAGCTGCACGGATATTTTAAGGTCTTTCCAGAGATTTTCCGATTGTGTTCAAGTCCAGGCTCTGGCTGGGCCACTCAAGGACATCCAGAAACTTGTCCCGAAGCCACCCCTGTGTTGTCTTGGCTGTGTGCTTAGGGTCATAGTCTTGTTGGAAGGTGAATCTTCGCCCCAGTCTGAGGTCCTGAGTGCTCGGGAACAGGTTTTCATCAGGGATCTCTCTGTACTTTGCTCCGTTCGTCTTTCCCTCGATCCTGGCTAGTCTCGCAGTCCCTGCCGCTGAAAAACATCCTCAAAGCATGATGCTGCCATGCTTCACAGTAGGGATGGTGCCAGGTATCCTCCAGACTTGACGCATTCAGCCAAAGAGTTCAATCTTGGTTTTATCAGACCAGAGAATCTTGTTTCTCGTGGTCTGAGAGTCCTTTAGGTGCAAACTCCAAGCGGGCTGTCATATGCCTTTTACTGAGGAGTGGCTTCCATCTGGCCACTCTACCATAAAGGCCTGCTTGGTGGAATGCTGTGGAGATGGTTGTCCTTCTGGAAGGTTCTCCCATCTCCACAGAGGAATTCTGGAGCTCTGTCAGAGTGATCATCGGGTTCTTGGTCACCTGCCGGACCAAGACCCTTCTCCCCTGATTGCTCAGTTTGGCCAAGCGGCCAGCTCTAGGAAGAGACTTGGTGTTTCCAAACTTCTTCCATTTAAGAATGATGGAGTCCGCTGTGTTCTTGGGGAACTTCAATGCTGCAGAAATGTTGTGGTACCCTTCCCCAGATCTGTGCTTCGATACAATCCTGTCTCAGAGCTCTAAGGAAAATTCCTTCGACCTCATGGCTTTTTTTCTTCTTCTCTGACATGCACTGTCAACTGTGGGATCTTAGATAGACAGGTGTGTTTCTTACCAAATAATTTCCAATCAATTGAATTTACCACAGGTGGACTCCAATCAAGTTGTAATAACATCTCAAAGATGATAAATGGAAACAGGATGCACCTTAGCTCAATTTTGAGTCTCATTGCATATGGTCTGAATACTTATGTAAATACTGTATAAATTTGCAAACATTTGAAGAAACTTGTTTTCGCTTTGTCATTATGGGGGTATTGTGTGTAGAATGATGAAGAAAAACATTTATTGAATCTATTTTAGAATAAGTCTGTAACATAACAATATGTGGAAAAAGTCAAGGGGTCTGAATGCACTGTATGTATGTATGTACTATAAATGACCAAAAGGGTCTAACTTTAAAGTAAGTACAGCGTCATGCAATATAGAGTCTTTATGGATGTGTTATGAATGACTGACCATATCACTTCAAACAAAGCATTACAGGACACTACATAAAGTGTTAATAAATAGGTTATTAACATTCTGCTGATTTATGAAGGTTCTCATGATCCACAGGTTACTGTAGGTTGTGAGAGGTATTTAAATTGGTTGATGGACCTACAAAACGTGTGTTTATATATGTGTGTGTGTGTGTGTGTGTGTGTGTGTGTGTGTGTGTGTCAGAGCCAAGAACATTTAGAGTAGTCCAACCTGAGACTATTGCATCAGGTATTCCTTGTCCGTTCCCATGCTGGAGACCAGGGCTTGATTACAACCTGTAATAATGGTGCCAACATTTTGTGGCTGATCTTTCAGAAGGGGTAGTAGGTGAATTGTCAAAGACCCGACTGGGACCAGCACCGCACGGTATGGCTCTTTATGTTGTTGTGTATGTGTTTGTATACGGAGGAACATGGTTTCTGAAGAAAGGCACTTTCAATGTCCTTATGTTGGGGGCTTTCATCAAGGTAAGTGTTTCTTGGTGTAACGTCATACCCTGGCTATTGCTTACACAGCACATATAAGCCTGAGATATCAAGCATTCAAAGTTGGGAGTGAACAGAGAATTCTTTGTTAGTGACCTTACTGAATAATGTATTTGTAATCAGGCTATATATTTTGCTTGCAAAAACATTTCACTGCTCGTCACTAGTTAACACAGCCACAAAGTCATGATTAAGGCTAAATCCTGACCATTTCCATAATTATCTTCTTAAAATCTTATTTTAAACCTTAACCCAGCCAAGTTTGATACATTGGTCCGCCAGACCTTCCTCACATTTGGGCGGAACTGTCTGGGAATGAGATGAAGTGTAATGTGACTAACATGACTTCAGTTTAGAGCGTGTACCATCCTTCAGCACAACATGTCACCCTTTATAAAGCATACGTTTATATCATATTCTACATTGTTGTTTATGTCACATTTGACTATGGCACACAGTTATGCCAAATGTATGAACCCTTTATAAAGCATGACATAGATGCTTTGTAACACATTTATGTTAGTGCTTACGAAGGCATTATGAAGGCTTTATGAAACCAAGCCCAGCCAATCAGAATGAGGTTTTCTCCACAAAACAGCTTTATTACAGACAGAAAAACTCCTCAGTGCCCCCCTCAGACAATTCCGCAGGTGAAGAAGCCAGATGTGGAGCCAGACCTGTCAGGTGGATGGATTATCTTGGCAAGGAAAAATGCTCACTAACAGGGATGTCAACACATTTGTGCACAGAGAAATACGATTTCTGTGGGTATGGAACATTTCTGTGGGTATGGAACATTTCTGTGGGTATGGAACATTTCTGTGATTTTTTTATTCCAGCTCATGAAACATGGGACCAACACTTTACATGTTCCGTTTATATTTTATTCTGTGTAGAATAACATTTCTGTGCCACAGGCAAGGGTCAATGGATGAGGGCCGAAATTTATCCAGAGAAAAAAGTTGATGGTAAACATTCCTCGTTTGTTTGAGTTGTTCCAAACTGGTTTAGTGTAGTGTGTGAAGAGAACACCAGAATGAACTTGAGTATTTACATCTATAAAAGTTCCTCGTTATTTTAGGAGAAATGCTAGCTGATTTTATGATGTCTCTCATGAAATATGCATGACAGAACACTTTTGTGATTATTTGTTTCAGAGCTTAACAGTAGAAATGACTCACTTTGCTGCAATTTCTCTTATTTTTTTTCTCCCAAAATAATGTGATTACTTTCCAAAACAAACAATTAGAAGCCGCTGGCTGCAGTTCAGCAATGAAAAAAATGTCTGTGGGTCCCAGAGAGCAAGTGATTTCAGTCATTTCAGCAGATAAGTAATTTCAGGTGACAGTCACGGGTGTGGTATTGTTGTAGGTCAGCTCAGGCAGGGAAAGAAGTCAGATAGAGTAGCCTAGTTATTGATCAAAATGATGATATTGACCAAAATTATGATGGATGATTAAGATGGTGATGATATTTATCAAACTGATGATGATGATGATTACAATGCTGATGACGGCGATGATGACGAGGATGATGATAACAATGAAGCACAAGGACAGAGGTGAATAGAGTTCAAAAAGAGAGCTTGAATGCTTCTCTCAAACCACACCACCACACTACCCAATCTGATGATCATTAGGAAGTGCATATGTGATATAATGAAATATGCTTTAGTGTTATAATGAAATAATAATAATACAGCATCAGAATGTTTGCCAACAAGTAATAGCCTACCATAGTATGAGTCATAATACCCATAAAACCTAGCAGTCAAACACGGAAATGATTCCAATTTCTTTTCCACCATTCATTTTATCCATTGTGGATTTTAGAAACACTTCAAATAAGGGCTATGTTTTATGTACGATTTCACCATGAGGGAATGGTGACTTTAAAACAGTTACAGAGTTTAATGGCTGTGATAGGAGAAAACTTGACGAAGGATCAACAACATTGTAGTTACTCCACAATACTAACCTAAATGACGTAGTGAAAAGAAGGAAGCCTGTACAGAATAAAAATATACCAAAACATGCACCCTGTTTGCATTATTATGGCACTAAAGTAAAACTGCAAAAAAAATGTTGGAGCTCACTACAAATGCCTGTCTCAAGCTTCACACCACCCACCAGGGCTATGTTGATCTGGACGAGACTGCCAAATCGAGAGAAAACATTGATATGTTCGCTGTTAAACATCCAGTTTTTGCATTTGTAACTCACCCACCAAAATCACAGTATGTTGTTTTACATTTTGTTTTATTTTTGCTGGTTTTATTCCTTAAATGGAAAAGCAGAATAATCTGTGTGCTCTCTGATGTGCCAGCTTTGTGGCATTAATGAATAAATCAGATATGTAATGTATAAAAGGCATCTGTATGCATTGTTTACTATTTGATTTCTTTAAAACAATGTAATGGTTGGACTTCAGCTGTTTGGCATGATTGATGGGTGACTAGGTGCATTTGTGTCAAATAAATATGCTTATTCATTCACGACTATGGATATATTCTGCAATGAGTTAACCTGTTCAGGATACCACGGTTTACTGCCCCTTCTGGAGGATTTGGGTACCCATATAAAACATGATACATTTTTGTCAAAAGTTGCTAATATATGCAAATAAAAAATATTATCGAATAGAAAACACTCTAAAGCTTTTAAAACCGTTTAAATTATGTCTCTATGTATAGCAGAACTCTCAAAATCTGCATTTTCCCAAAATATCTCTTCTCATCTGAAAAGTTGGGTCACATTTGACCTCATCGCAAACACCCTTTCCAAACAGTCACAGCACCCGGAACAGTCTCCATGTGTTCAGCGTGATCTCAGCTTTCAATGGGACTTCTCATTGTGAGAATCGCCCGCTTGTGAGAGTTTGAGCACGTGGTAAGCTCTCAGTCACTCAAAAAAACCTGTGTGCAATGGTCAAGTCCTCTCTCTTTTCCAAGATCGATTGAACAGTGCTTGTGTTTCTGTTTGTTCTCAAAATTGCTGTAGACCTTTATAACATGTTAAAGCTTGATTATGAAGTTAGTTTGACAAGTTTACTCAACATATTATATATTCTTTCGAAGTTTTGGTGCGCAACCACTTCAATTTTGACTACATTTTTTACCAAAATCAGGCTATTTTGAGAACCGAAAGACGCAGACTTGAAAACTGAATGCTAATTTGGTGAGTATAATCCCTTACAGGTCGTTTGATGGAAGAATAACAAAGGTAGGGGAATATTTAATGTATTCATTTTGGGTTTCTGTCGACTCCATGATAGAGGAGTCATTATGCTACTGTGGGAGCGCCGACTCCATATTATAGTCTAGTGAACGCAAAATGTAACGTTAAAATTAAATGTAACAATGCAATTGCATTTAGAAGAAGTGTATCTTGCTATACATATGTAAAACATGCATATTTAGTCAAAGTTTATGATGTGTATTCCTTGTTAGCTGACGTTATCTGCCGTGGCTATCGTCATTTCTCAGGACATTTGGGTAGCATTTTTTGAACGATGCATCATTGTAAACAGAGATTTATGGATATATATAGCATATTATTGAAAAAAAATGAATGTTCTGTGTAACATGTTATATTACTGTCATCTGATGAAGATTTCAAAAGGTTAGTGAAATGATTTTTCTTTTAATCCTGCGTTTGTTGATTGCATATTTTTTCCTACTTGGCTATGCTAATGAGCTATGTCTGCGGTGGTGGTTTGACATAAATATGTGCTATGTTTTCGCCGTAAAACATTTTAGAAATCTGACTTGCTGGCTAGATAAACAACTTGTTTATCTTTCATTTGAGCTATTTTACTTGTTAATGTGTTGAGGTTAAATATTTTTAGGAATATTTTTGCGCATTGTGCGTTATGGTAATGAGCTTGAGCTGTAGTCACGCTACCAGCAGAGGAATAAAACTCCCGAGCTGGTTAATCTGGCTTTGAATCTGCAACAGAACATGTCAACAAGTTAGCTCTGAATTGCTTTAATATAGCAGTGCATTCCAACACCCAATTGAATCAGATTTCACCTTGTCCATATAAAGTTGAAGTTGGAAGTTTACATACACCTTATCCAAATACATTTAAACTCAGTTTTTTACAATTCCTGACATTTAATCCAAGTAAAAATTCCCTGTTTTAGGTCAGATAGGATCACCACTTCATTTTAAGAATGTGAAATGTCAGAATAATAGTGGAGAGAATGATTTATTTCAGGTTTTATTTCTTTCTGTCACGCCCTGACCTTAGCGATCCTTTTAATTCTCTAGTTGGTTAGGTCAGGTTGTGACTAGGGTGGGCAATCTATGTTTTCTATTTCTTTGTTGGCCGGGTATGGTTCCCCATCAGAGGCAGCTGTCTATCGTTGTCTCTGATTGGGGATCTGTCACTCCAACGGTGACAGTCCAGTGTGCGAGTTCAGCACTGTGTTGTGAGCATACTCTGCCCTGATGAGGAACTTGCTCCAGTTACTTGCCTGGGTGGAGACGAAACAGCAGAGGACCTTCTCCAGCTCCTGGTTGGCCCGCTCTGTTTGCCCATTTGACTGTGGGTAGAACCCCAAGGAGAGACTCACCGACACCCCCAACAGGGAGCAGAAGGCATTCCAATACTGTGTGACGAACTGGGGCACACGATCCGAGACAATGTCCTTGGAAAGTCTGTGTAGTCGAAAGACATGGGTAATCATAAGATCAGCGGTCTCCTTCGCGGAAGGCAACTTGGGTAAGGCAAGGAAATGGGCTGCCTTGGAGAACCGATCAACGACCACTGGGATAGTGGTAAGCCCTTGCGATGGAGGTAACCCTGTGATAAAATCTACAGACAGGTGGGACCAGGGCTGAATGGGGATGGGCAGAGCAACCTAGCCAGTTGCTGTCATGAGGACTTGCTTTGGGCACAGGTGGAACAGGCCGCCAGATTTTCTGCTTCAGGAACTCCAGTGTCCAATTAACCCCTGGATTCCCAGTTCATTTTGATGAGTGTCCTCATGGTAAGCACTCGAGAACGGGCTTATCCCGAAACATAAAGTCTGTGAGTGGGAACCCCACCAGGGTCAGATTCTCGGGCCTGGGCCTGTCGTACCATGGTCTCTACAGTCCACAACTCGGGAGCCACAATGAGCTAGCTGGGGATGATAGGCTCGGAGTCCCTTTCCTCGTCAGAGACATCGTGTTGGCGGGACAGGGCATCTGCGTTCTGATTCTTAGATACCAAGTGATAGGCTAGAGTGAAGTTTAACCTCTTAATTAAAAAACAGAGCCCACCCAGCATGGTGAGCATTCAACCTCTTGAATGGAGACCAAAGTCTAATGGTCCGTCCAGATCACGAAAGGATGAGGTGCCCCCTCCAACCAGTGTCTCCACCCCTCAAGGGCCCACTTGACTGCCAATACCTCCCGATTGCCTACATCATAGTTGCGTTCCTCTGGCGAGAAGGCACATGGGTGCATTCTCTTGTCCCCCTCATTCCACTGTGAAAGGTCTGCCCCTGCTCTAGTGTCCGAGGCATCCACCTCCACCACAAAGGGATGAGTAGGATCAGGATGAACGAGGACGGGTCCAGATTTATCAGGGTGTGCTGCAGTGGCTACGACAGTCAATGAAATTCACTAACACAATCACATTAATACTCATCAATGAGATGTTACTACTTGCTTGAATTAAGTGCTTCTACACCTGCATTGCTTGCTGTTTGGGGTTTTTGGCTGGGTTTCTGTACAGCACTTTGAGATATCAGCTGATGTACGAAGGGCTATATAAATACATTTGATTTGATTTGATTTGAAGTCATTCATTTTGTCTAACTGTGTTGTGTACTCTTTTTTTTGTGCTCCCAGTCAAATCTTGTCCTGCCCTCAGCGGAAGAGTTGAGCACTTCTCCAACACCTTACATCCATGATGAGCCTATTGTGTCCTGAATTCAAGTCTCTGAAGACATCAACCCCTGCCCTGTCGTGTCCTGAAGTCAAGCCTCTGAAGACATCAACCCCCGTCTTGTCATATCCTGAAGTCAAGCCTCTGAAGACATCAAGTCTTACTATCATTCAATCACTGCTGTGATTCCTTCCCAACACTGAGTATGATTACATGCATACAATAATGCAATTATTGTGGATAGTCAGATGAATATAATAGTTTGATTAAAATGTTTACATGCTTTGCAAGAAAAATAATTTCCCTAATAAGCCTGTTTACATGGACACTGAAATCAGGCTACCTGATGGCACTGATAAATGCAGAAAATCGGCAATCAAAATAAACGTTCTACCACAGCGACCATGTTATTTTTGGGAAGCATATTTGATACTGAGTGTGGACATATAAAGTTACTTCTAAGACACATACATTTGCCCTTTAGTGCTAGTAAGGGGGTTACATAATTATTGCATAATCTGCCTACTACCATAGTCAGTTTAATATCGAATTATTACTCTTCATGTAAACGTGCTCACTGTGTGTGTGAGTAGCGCTCTCATGTTTGGATGAATACCATAGTAAACCAGTAACTAAATTGTCACGTTCTGACCATAGTTCTTGTGTGTTTTCCTTGTTTTAGTGTTGGTCAGGACGTGAGCTGGGTGGGCATTCTATGTTGTGTGTCTAGTTTGTCCATTTCTATGTTTGGCCTGATATGGTTCTCAATCAGAGGCAGGTGTTAGACATTGTCTCTGATTGGGAACCATATTTAGGTAGCCTGTTTTGTGTTGGGATTTGTGGGTGATTGTTTACTGTCTCTGTGTTCTCTCCACCAGATAGGACTGTTTTTGGGTTTTGCCACATTTATTGTTTTATAGTGTGTTCATGTTGAATTTCTGTTATTAAAGAACCATGGACACTTACCACACTGCGCATTGGTCCTCCGATCGTTCTCGCCTCTCCTCCTCAGACGAAGTGGATGAAAACCCTTACATAAATAAATATCATATTCATACTGTATACTGTACATCTTTTTCACTCACTGCTTGGACTAAGTCCTTCATTCATAGATCTTTTGTCTAACAGTGTTGTGTACGTTTTTTTGTGTTTCCAGTAAAATCCTGTCCTGCCCTCAGCGGACGTGTTGAGTTCTTCTCCAACACCCTTCATCCATGATGAGCCTGTCTTGCACGGCTACTTCCTAGATTAACTGACATTGCCCCATCCCCCTTTTTGACCTCAGGTGTGATCCCTCCTCTCTTAACACTGAGTCTGTCTTGTACTACTAGATTTCACTGAGACTTTTTCCTTTTTATCATCATGAAGGAGCGTCTATTTAAATGTGTCTCTCACTCTCTACAGGATTGAGTGCCTATCTCTCTCCCATCACTCAGACTGGTCAGACATCAAAGGATATCCTGTATTCTGCAGCAGCTTCCCTTGTTAACTTGGTCAGCTTGATCTCCCAACATCTGTCCAAACATTACCACCTGCTAACTTGTGAAAAAGAAATACTTGTACCTTGTTTTTTGTATTTCTATGAACATGATACACTCATTATGTGAAGATCCTGTTCATTACTGGTTTGGGTTCAGAGTGGCACAGTGGTCTAAAGCACTGCATCTCAGTGCTAGAGGCGTCACTACATCTCAGTCCAAGAGGCGTCATTACAGACCCTGGTTCGATCCCGGCTGTATCACAACTGGCCATGATCGGGAGTCCCATAGGGTGGCGCACATTTGGCCCAGTGTTGTCTGGGTTAGGGGAGTGTTTGGCCGGGGTAGGCCGTCATTGTTAAATAAGAATTTGTTAAATAAAGGTTAAATAAAAAATGTAATACAAAATACATGAGTATGCAACAAACAATCTAAAATGTATTACTTTTACCATAACATTAATATTTTATTCCAGATTTAATACATTCACTATACTTGCTTAATCAATCCCCTCAGATGCAGTTATTTGAAGAACCTGTTCATTTTGTTACATGAGGATCATGGATGCAACATAATAACAAAAAATTGAAACTTTTCCCATAACATAAATATTTTATTCCTTTCAATACATTCATTATACTTTCTTATTCAGTCCTCTCAGACGCAGTTCTCCATAATCTGCCCTGTATATGTTCATGGCATGTTGTAAGGCAAACCCATTGACACAGACTGCCACAATACCAGGGTCATCTGCCATGCAATAGGATGGTTCTTCTGTTGGCACCTGCCAACATCTTCTGATAACCTATTGAAATAAGCTATGCTGTAATATTGCATGGTAACGCTGATAAAGTCTTTCAATTAACTACAAAGAATCCTACACAAACCTGTGTAATCTCCTGGCAGCAGACGTTCTCCACCTCGGTTGACATTGTCTGACGCTACAATGCCCACAGGTACACCTGTGAGACAGCATGTCTGTCGCTCACTGTCCACAGTCTCCAATAAGGACGTTAAAATTTCAGGCAATATCGTTCAATACTTGTCCACCAAAATGCTCAAATTATAACCGTGTATAGTTTGCTATGGAAAGCATATTCAGTCGAAATCATATCTAGCCAAGATGACAGCTAGCTATAACGCTAGCTTATAGATTATGATCTAGTATAGCTTATTCGTTGAAATAAAATGTCAAATCAAACAATTAGCCATCTAACAAGCTAATAGGCATGCAGTACAGTAGCATCACAACAAATTTTCATATGAAGGATTTGCGATACGTTTTTTAATTGTCCATCAGGAGATTTAAAATGTAGCGTGCACTGAGAATCAAGCTAACTGCAACCTAGCTAGACATAGCCACACTAACATTAAGGGTTGCAACGATTTCCAAATAGACTTACCACTTTGTTACGTCCTGCATACCTCTTGGGTTTTGCGCCCATTATCTTCCTCAATCATTTCAGGTTCAGACTCATACATGTTGGCTGTATACTATCTTGCGCCACTGCTGGGCTAACGTTAGAGTTTCATATCTGAATAATAAGCGTGGTGAGTTTGTTTTAGTTTGCATCAGCCAATTAGAACTAAGATACATTAATATTTATCATGTTAAACTCACGCCCATAACTTTCGCCAAGTGTGTTTCCAGGAGAGATTCTGGCTTCAGTAAAAACTTTTTGACGAGTTTGATTGAAAAGAACGACACATAACAAGCTTGATGATACTTCGAGATCATTGTTTATTGAAATCAAGTGAAACTAAAATGACTGGCATGAACCTTTAACAGTTTGGCCTTTTAATTGATCACTGTGGGTGGAGTTGTCACGGTAGGAGCAGGATATTTGTGATAGTAACAGAGTTGGTAGGGTTTCAAACCTGTCAATCGATCACTATAGGTGGGGTTTTCAGGGAAAGGGACAGAATGTTTGTGAGTCACATAGTTGGTAGTGTTTCAGACCTGTCAATTAATTATTAGGGGTGGGATTTTCAGGGAAGGGAGTAGATTAATAATCTAGCCTGTTCAGGATACCACGGTTTACTGCCCCTTCTGGAGGATTTGGGTACCCATATAAAACATGATACATTTTTGTCAAAAGTTGCTAATATATGCAAATAAAAAATATTATCGAATAGAAAACACTCTAAAGCTTTTAAAACTGTTTAAATTATGTCTCTATGTATAGCAGAACTCTCAAAATCTGCATTTTCCCAAAATATCTCTTCTCATCTGAAAAGTTGGGTCACCTTTGACCTCATCGCAAACACCCTTCCCAAACAGTCACAGCACCCGGAACAGTCTCCACGTGTTCAGCGTGATCTCAGCTTTCAATGGGACTTCTCATTGTGAGAATCGCCAGCTCGCGAGAGTTTGAGCAGCGGTAAGCTCTCAGTCACTCAAAAAAACCTGTGCGCAATGGTCAAGTCCTCTCTCTTTTCCAAGATCGATTGAACAGTGCTTGTGTTTCTGTTTGTTCTCAAAATTGCTGTACACCTTTATAACATGTTAAAGCTTGATTATGAAGTTAGTTTGACAAGTTTACTCGACATATTATATATTCTTTCGAAGTTTTGGTGCGCAACCACTTCAATTTTGACTACATTTTTACCAAAATCAGGCTATTTTGAGAACCGAAAGACGCAGACTTGAAAACTGAACGCTAATTTGGTGAGTATAATCCCTTACAGGTCGTTTGATGGAAGAATAACAAAGGTAAGGGTATATTTAATGTATTCATTTTGGGTTTCTGTCGACTCCAAGATAGAGGAGTCATTATGCTACTGTGGGAGCGCCGACTCCATATTATAGTCTAGTGAACGCAAAATGTAACGTTAAAATTAAATGTAACAATGCAATTGCATTTAGAAGAAGTGTATCTTGCTATACATATGTAAAACATGCATATTTAGTCAAAGTTTATGATGTGTATTCCTTGTTAGCTGACGTTATCTGCCGGGGCTATCGTCATTTCTCAGGACATTTTTTGAACGATGCATCATTGTAAATTGAGATTTATGGATATATATAGCATATTATTGAAAAAAAATGAATGTACTGTGTAACATGTTATATTACTGTCATCTGATGAAGATTTCAAAAGGTTAGTGAAATGATTTTTCTTTTAATCCTGCGTTTGTTGATTGCATATTTTTTCCTACTGGGCTATGCTAATGAGCTATGTCTGCGGTGGTGGTTTGACATAAATATGTGCTATGTTTTCGCCGTAAAACATTTTAGAAATCTGACTTGCTGGCTAGATAAACAACTTGTTTATCTTTCATTTGAGCTATTTTACTTGTTAATGTGTGGAGGTTAAATATTTTTAGGAATATTTTTGCGCATTGTGCGTTATGGTAATGAGCTTGAGCTGTAGTCACGCTACCAGCAGAGGAATAAAACTCCCGAGCTGGCTAGACATTACAACACTTTTTCAATATCATTTATTGGGGCAAAACCTAAAAAAGATAGTCGTGTTCTGTTCATAAATATGGAATCCTCCAGTTAAGGAACAGTATGGAAATGACCCCCCCGAACCCGCACGGTCTGGTGCCCATTAATAGAACAATGAACAAATGTAGAATGTTGCATTTCTCCAAAGTAAAACCAGGAATTACATGCATAACCAGGTAAAGTTGAAGTCTGAAGTTTACATACACTTAGGTTGTAGTCATTAAAACTCATTTTTCAACCACTCCACAAATTTCATGCTAACAAACTATAGTTTTGGCAAGTCGGTTAGGACACCTGCTTTGTGCATGACACAAGTAATTTTTCCAACAATTGTTTACAGACAGATTTATTTCACTTACAATTCACGGTATCACAATTCCAGTGGGTCAGAAGTTTACATGCACTAAGTTGACTGTCCCGTTAAACAGCTTGGAAAATTCCAGAAAATTATGTCATGGATTTAGAAGGTTCTGATATGCTACTTGACATCATTTCAAGACATCATTTCAAGGCCTACCTTTCCAAATCACTGACTTTTTGCTTGACATCATGGGAAAATCTAAAGAAATCAGCCAAGACCTCAGAAAAAGAATTGTAAACCTCCCCAAGTCTGGTTCATCCCTGGGAGCAATTTACAAAAGCCTGAAGGTACCACGTTCATCTGTACAAACAATAGTACGCAAGTATAAACACCATTGGACCACGCTGCCGTCATACAGCTCAGGAAGGAGACGCCTTCTGTCTCCTAGAGATTAACCTCTTGGTCCTACCTGGCACGCAGGCATCCCATCTAGAGCTCTGGAAATGCAAATGCACTACGCTAAATGCTAATTAGTTAAAACTCAAACATTCATTAAAATACACATGCAGGGTATTGAATTAAAGCTACACTCGTTGTGAATCCAGGCAACAAGTCAGATTTTTAAAATGCTTTTCAGCGAAAGCATGAGAAGCTATTATCTGATAGCATGTAACACCCCAAAAGACCCGCAGGGGACGTAAACAAAATAATTAGCATAGTCGTCGCTACACAAACCGCACAAATAAAATATAAAACATTCATTACCTTTGACCATCTTCTTTGTTGGCACTCCTAGATGTCCCATAATCACTATTGGGTCTTTTTTTCCGATTAAATCAGTCCATATATAGCCTAGATATCGATCTATGAAAAGACTGTGTGATAAACGGAAAAAAATAGCGTTTCATAACGTAACGTCATTTTTTAAAATTCAAAAAGTCGACGATAAACTTTCACAAAACACTTTGAAATACTTTTGTAATGCAACTTTAGGTATTAGTACACGTTAATAAGCGATACAATTCATCAGGAGGCAATCAATTCTATAGGTGTCTGTTTCGAAAAAATGTCTTGGAGAGAGCTCGACCAAAACATCCGGTCGGAGACCGGAGGGAATCGATTGCCTTGATTCGGTTAGACCAAGAATCAATTGCGAATCAAATGACAAGACTCTAGACAACGTGTGGAAGCTGTAGGCACTGCAACCTCGGCCTCATTTAATTCGATTCACTTTGAACAATTCCTTGAAGTCCCGGATGGATATTTTTTTCCATTTTCAGTGATCAGATATTCCTGCACTTTTCGATGAAACGCACGTTCTGTTATAGTCACAGCCGTGATTTAACCAGTTTTATAAACGTCTGAGTGTTTTCTATCCACACATACTAATCATATGCATATACTATATTCCTGGCCTGAGTAGCAGGGCGCTGAAATGTTGCGCGATTTTTAACAGAATGTTCGAAAAAGTAGAGGGTCGACTTAACAGGTTAATGTACTTTGGTGTGAAAAGTGCAAATCAATCCCAGAACAACAGCAAAGGACCTTGTGAAGATGCTGGAGGAAACAAGTACAAAAGTATCTATATCCACAGTAAAACGAGTCCTATATCGGCATAACCTGAAATGCCGCGAAGCAAGGAAGAATCCACTGCTCCAAAACTGTCATAAAAAAATTCAGACTACGGTTTGCAACTGCACATGGGGACAAAATCATACTTTTTGAAGAAATGTCCTCTGGTCTGATGAAACAAAAACAGAACTGTTTGGCCATAATCACTATAGTTATGTTTGGAGGAAAAAGGGGGAGGCTTTTGCAAGCTGAAGAACAACATCCCAACCATGAAGCACGGGGGTGGCAGCATCATGTTGTAGGGGTGCTTTGCTGCAGGAGGGTCTGGTGCACTTCACAAAACAGATGGCATCATGAGAATGAACATTATGTGGATATATTGAAGCAACATCTCAAGACATCAGTCAGGAAGTTAAAGCTTGGTTGCAAATGGGTCTTCCAAATGGACAATGACCCCAAGCATACTTCCAAAATTGTTGCAAAATGGCTTAAGGACAAAAAAAGTAAAGGTATTGGAGTGGCCATGACAAAGCCCTGACCTTAACCCCATAGAGAATTTGTGGGCAGAACTACAAAAGCATGTGCGAGCAAGGAGGCCTACAAACCTGACTCAGTTACACCAGCTCTGTCAGGTGGAATGGGCCAAAATTCACCCAACTTATTGTGGGAAGCTTGTGGAAGGCTACCCGAAACGTTTGACCCAAGTTAAACGATTTAAAGGCAATGCTACCAAATACTAATTGAGTGCATGTAAACTTCTGACCCAATGGGAATGTGATAAAATAAAAAAAAGCTGAAATAAATCATTCTCTCTAATATTATTCTGACATTTCACATTCTTAAAATGAAGTGGTGATCCTAACTGACCTAAGACAGGGAATAATAGGATACTGGGAATACTAGGATTAAATGTCAGGAATTGTGAAAAGCGGAATTTAAATGTTTTTTGACCAAGATCTAATCAAATCAAATCAAATTGTATTTGTCACATACACATGGTTAACAGATGTTAATGCGAGTATAGCGAAATGCTTGTGCTTCTAGTTTTGCGCCTTCTTCACCACGCTGTCTGTGTGGGTGGACCATTCCAGTTTGTCCGTGATGTGTACGCCGAGGAACTTAATTAAAACTTTCCACCTTCTCCACTACTGTCCCGTCGATGTGGATAGGGGGCTGCTCCCTCTGCTGTTTCCTGAAGTCCAATATCATCTCCTTGTTTTGTTGACATTGAGTGTGAGGTTATTTTCCTGACACTACACTCCGAGGGCCCTCCTCCCTGTAGGCCGTCTCGTCGTTGTTGGTAATCAAGCCTACCACTGTAGTATCATCTGCAAACTTGATGATTGAGTTGGAAGCGTGCATGACCACGCAGTCATGGTTGAAAAGGGAGTACAGGAGAGGGCTGAGAATGCACCCTTGTGGGGCCCCAGTGTTGAGGATTAGCGGGGTGGAGATGTTGTTTCCTACCCTCACCACCTGGGGGCGGCACGTCAGGAAGTCCAGGACCCAGTTGCACAGTGTGGGGTCGAGACCCACGGTCTCAAGCTTAATGACAAGTTTGGAGGGTACTATGGTGTTAAATGCTGAGCTGTAGTCAATGAACACCATTCTTACATAGGTATTCCTCTTGTCCAGGTGGGTTAGGGCAGTGTGCAGTGTGGTTGCAATTGCGTCGTCTGTGGACCTATTGGGGCAGTAAGCAAATTGGGTCTAGGGTGTCAGGTTGGGTGGAGGTGATATGGTCCTTGACTAGTCTCTCAAAGCACTTCATGATGACGGAAGTGAGTGCTACAGGGGATAGTCATTTAGCTCAGTTACCTTAGCTTTCTTGTAAACAGGAACAATGGTGGCCCTCTTGAAGCATGTGGGAACAGCAAACTGGCATAAGGATTGATTGAATATGTCCGTAAACATACCAGCCTGCTGTTCTGCGCATGCTCTGAGGACGCAGCTAAGGATGCCGTCTGGGCCGGCAGTCTTGCGAGGGTTAACACGTTTAAATGTTTTACTCTCATTTGCTGCAGTGAAGGAGAGCCCGCAGGTCTTGGTAGCGGGCTGTGTCGGGCCGTGTCAGTGTATGTAAACGTCCGACTTCAACAGTACATTTGATGCTGGTCGGTAAAGGCTGGGGTTTAATCCAAATGCGTTTGTATACAATGCGGCGTTCAATGGCAATGTTACCATGTTTGTGGAGATTGCATTACAAGGTAAACACTGCTGATGTTGGCTCAACTGTAATTTACTCAAGTAAAAGTGAAAGTCACCCAGTCAAATACTACTTAAGTTAAAGTCTAAAAGTATTTGGTTTTAAATATACTTAAGTATCAAAAATAAATGTAATAGCTAGAATATACTTAAGTATAAAAAGTAAAAGTAGAAATCATTTCAAATTCCTTGTATTAAGCAAACCAGACGGCACAAATGTCTTGTTTTTGAAATGTACGGCTAGCCAGGTGCACTCTCCAACACTCAGACATTACTTAAAAACAAGGCATTTGTGTTTAGTGAGATCAGAGGCAGTAGGGATGACCTGGGGTGTTCTCTTGATAAGTGAATGAATTGGACCATTTTTCTTGTCCTGATAAGCATTCAAAGTGTAATGAGTACTTTTGGGTGTCAGGGGATTTATATGGAGTAAAAAGTACATTATTGTCTTTAGGAATGTAGTGAAGTAAAGCAAAAGTTGTCAAAAAATATAAATAGTAAAGTCAACTACAGATACCACCAAAAAAATACTTAATTAGTACTTTAAACTTTACACCACTGAGTTACAGCAAACATCCAGTGTGTATTTGATTGGACACGCAATGTATCCTTTTTGATGGTTGTAGTTTGTTATGAAACATCTGATGACCTATTATGTTTATAAGACTCACTGTAAACTAGTCCCAGATCTGACTGCAGTGGCACTCCTGCAACGACGCAGAAACGTTTCTCTGTCTGGACTCATTCTCCCTGTCACGTCCTTCTTTGGAGTTGCCGTGACTCTGCAAGGAACTTGCTTGTGCTTAATGGCAGCGTAGCGTGGGACGACCGAGGGCCAGGGGCCAGCCGGAGGACAGGTGGCAGGCTAATCATGTGGAAAATGAGTTGGAAGGAGAGTGAGAGGGAGGGGACCAGACTGATGAGGGGTGTATGCCCTACCTGCACTCTCAGGACCAGTTCCAGCTAGAACGGGACCACCTCAGTGGCACTCCTGTCTGCCGGTTCAGCACCCTTACCCCACCATAATGTCCCCAGTCCACCCATACCTCTTCCTGCACCATTCTAGACCTGTTACTCTGTTTACTGTTACTGTTGTTATAACCCTTATTTTACCAGGTAAGTTGACTGAGAACACGTTCTCATTTACAGCTAGTTACAGAGGAGAGGAGGGGGATGAATGAGCCAATTGTAAGCTGGGGATGATTAGGTGACCATGATGGAATGAGGGCCAGATTGGGAATTTAGCCAGGACACCACTCTTACAATAAATGCCATGGGATCTTTAGTGACTACCGAGAGTAAGGACACCCGTTTAACTTCCCATCCAAAAGACAGCACCCTACCCAGCGAACTGGGATTTTTTTAGACCAGAGGAAAGGTTGCATCCTACTGCCACTCCAACACCACTTCCAGCAGCATCTGGTCTCCCATCCAGGGATCGACTAGGACAGAAGCAAGTCAGCAGAGGGATGCAGGGTGGTATGCTGCTGGCTTGACATAACATAGTAAGCTTACATTTGTGTACTTCCCATTAGTATGCTCTCTTATGTTTGGTATGGTTACATAAGACAGTAAACCAATAACCAAAGGAGGGTTGGTCAGGGAGGATGGGTGGGTGTATAACGTGTTAGAATCACATCACAGGCAATTTAGCAACTATTTACTACTTTTTAACTAATTTAACTAATTCAACTATTTATCATGTTAGTTTACCCATCCCCTAACCTTAACCTTAATCCCAACCCCTAAAACCTAACCTTAACCCCTGACCCTAATCTCAAGCCTAGCTAACGTTAGCCACCTAGCTAACATTTGACACAAAAAAATGGATATTGTAACATATCATACATATTGCCAATTCATAACATATTGTACGCATTGGAATTCGTAACATATCATACAAAATGTAACATATCATACTAAATGGTAGGAAACAAATGTACATGTCCTATGTTATGTCGAGGTTGGTTGTTCCTTTTTACAGAGAAAGTTCATTTTTTAGTGTTCACCTTGCTTGAGAAATACCCAGTTAGATCAAAATGTGTTGCTGCCATCTTGGTAAACATTATTTTAAAACTGTGGTACCTCTATGCTATAGTTTTTGAAAACTACTAATCAAACTGGGCATCTTACATGACCTATACTTTCACTTTAGTTCACAGGGAGAAAAGAGCTTTATAAAGAAACTTCAAAAAGTGTTTTATAGTGTGAAAGGTTTCCAACAAATCGGTCCAAGCCTGTGTAGTGGTGTTTGAACAGTGAATGCTGCGTGATAGCGGAACTAGACTACTGCTACATGCTACAATGGTCCTGACCACATGGCCACAATGGTAGTTGAGTCTGAAATGTCAACCTATTCCTTATGTAGCTCTCATAGGATTCTGGTCAAATGTTGTGCACTTTATAGGAAATAGGGGGCCATTTCAGGCAGAGACAATATTTCTCTCCTGCGTAACCATATCTCGGAGAAAATGACAATGGCTGCAGGGAGGAAAAACAGGTCAATAAGGCAGTGTCTTTCATAAAGCCATATTGCTGTATGTGCTTGCATAAAGTCCTGTGGGGAGGTATTGATTAACCATACACCATGAAAGTGAAATGCTTGTGTGCTTACCCCTCAACAATACACTACAATAATCAATATAAATAATAACAATTCAAATCAAAACAACATGTAATAGAAGAGGTAGTATGCATAGTAAAACACTGCTATGTACACAATACAGTATATACAGTATTATGAATGTGCTATGTCAAGTATGACTGTATTAACAATATTATGTGGGTAGTGTGTGTTAGCTTATGTGGGGAGAGTCAGTGCAAATAGACTCAAGGTGAAAATAGCTCTAAGGTGCAGGTCTGAGCAGTAGACAGCTAGGGTTTGCTCTTCAACAGTCTGATGGCCTGGTGGTAGAAGCTGTCCCGGAGCCTCTTGGTCCGAGTCCTGAAGCTCCGATAATGTCTGCAGGATGGTAACAGTCCATGGCACGGGTGACTGAATTTCTTGACGATCTTCCAGGTCGTCCTCAGACATCCCCAGGTGTAAATGTCCTGGAGGGAAGGGAGCTTGCCACCAGTGATGTATTGGGCCGACCACACCACCCTCGGTAGAGCCTTGCGGTTGATGGCGGTGCAGTTACCATACCAGGTAGTGATGCTGTCAAGATACTCTTGATGGTGCAGCTGTGAAACTTTTTGAGGATCTGAGGGCCCATGCCAAATTTCTTCAGTCACTGTTACATCTTTTTTTACCACGATGTCAGTGTGATTGGTCCATGTCAGGTCCTCTGTGATGTGCACGCAAAGGAACTTGAAGCTTTTGACCCTCTCCACTGCAGCCATGACGGTGTCGATGGGGCCATTCTCCTCCCCGTTTCCTGTAGTCTACGATCAGCTCTTTGATTTTGCTTATGTTGAGGGAGAGGCAGTTTTCCTGGCAACACTGTAACAGGGCTCTAACCTCGTCCCTGTAGACTGCCTCATCAGTGTCGGCGATCAGGCCCACCACCGTCGTGTTATCTTTAAACTTAATAATGGTGTTGGAGTTGTGCGTGGCCACACAGTCTTGGGTGTACAGGGAGTACAGGAGGGAGCTGAGCACACACCCCTGTGGAGCCACCGTGTTAAGGCAGAGGTGTTGTTGCCTACCCTCACCACCTGGAGTCTGCCCATCAGGAAGTCTAGGAACCAGTTGCAGAGGGAGGTGTTCATGTGTTGTCCGTGGATCTGTTGGGTCGGTATGCAAATTGTAATGGGTCCAGGGTGTCAGGTAAGGTGGAGCTGATGTCGTCCTTGACCAGCCTCTCAATGCACTTCATGACAATAGGAGTGAGTGCTACGGGGCGATAGACATTTAGGCAGGTTACCTTTGTTTGCTTGGGTACAGGGACAATGATTGAAGCATGTGGGGATCACAGACAATGTGACAGGTTGAATACGTCAGCCACAGAAATTGAGAGCTTACAGTCCTCTACATCAGTGGGAGCCCTCGTATCAGGAACGGTGTTGTTTACCTTAAAGCAAGCATGAAAAGTGTTTAGCTCATCTGGGAGAAGGCATTTGGGTTCGTCCTGCAGCTTGATTTTCCTTTATAATCTGTGATAGTTTGTAGTCCTTGACACATGCATCTCGTATTGGAGCCATTGAAATGCAGTTTTTGGAGGTCGTAGCTAGTCTTCTTGTATTGATCAATTTCCCCAGCCACCCGGCCAGAGTTAAATGCGCTGGTCTGCGCTCTCAGTTTTGTGGGGACATTGCTATCTACCCAGGTTTTCTGGTTTGGGATATGTGTGAATAGTCATTATTGGGACAATGTCCTCTACCCCAGAAAGGGGGGAAGTGTAGAAATTATTCACACGGAGAAGTGGCTTTAGTTTCAAGTCAATTGTAATGAATGAACTGCATCAAATTGTAAATTCTTTACATAGGTATAGTGCACAAATATCTTATTTCCTCAAAATACATAGCATTTACACATTGTTAAAACCTTAATTGTGACATTGGTCAATTACAATAACTATATACTTCATTATTATTACTATTTTACCTTGACTAACCTGTGCCCCCGAAAATTGACTCCGGTACCCCCTGTATATAGCCTCGTTTTTATATTAGTTTATTTAGTAAAATATTTTCTTAACTCTTATTTTTCTTACAACTGCTTGTTGGATAAGGGCTTGTTAGTAATATATTCACGGTGAGGTCTACACCTGTTGCATTCGGAGCATGTGTGAAATAAAATTTGATTTGAGACCCCAGACTACCTCTGGTCCCTAACCACAATCCAAAGGCTGCAAGAAAATTCTGGATCTCTGGGAGTCTACGCCCTACATTGTTGTGGGACAAAATAGCTCAGACATGCCGGTTTCACTGTCCGTCCAGAGAAAGGTGGTAGGGAGCGTGTTATCCACAGGGATCAGATGAAACCTTGTACATTCTCGATGGTGTCGGAGAGGTGGAGATGACGAACGAAGAAAGGTCCTCACCTGCCGGTGTCTAAGGAGACTCTTTGTGGCTAGCCCCTACAGTGCTTGCTCAACTAAAAGTTTTGCGTTTATGCTGCGGGATTTAGAGGTAATTTGTGGTTTAGTACGATAAGCTGCATCACTACTTCATTGCCCCAGACCAGCGCAAAGGGGAGTTAAAGCACTGATTATGCTTTTGGGTCTCAAGGCTCTACTGTGTCTCTAAAAATAAACTTATTTTTTTGTTACTACTTCTCATTATTACTTACTAAAAATGTTGTTACACTAAGGTTTTTATTCTAAGAGAAACTTAGCCTACAATTAAGGTGTGGAAAGGTTAGGATTATTTTGCTCTTACTGTAGTACTGTAGCCTACTCCTGACCAGTCACGTTGTACAGTGCAGCAGTCTAAGAAACTGCATTGCAGTGCAAACTGTTGCTTCAGATGCTGGTTCAATACCCATGCTGGCTGCGACCAGGAGACCCATGAGGTGATGTTAGGCTTTTGATTGCTCTCCCTCTAAAAGCATAAATAAATATTTCTAAATAACAAACTGCCTTTATTTACAAATTAGTAACGTCTCACCCCATTTTCAAGAATGGCCTTTTTCTCGCTCACTTTATGTTATTTGAAAACAAAATCATCTCCAAAATAGTTCTTTAAAAAAGCTATTATTATTATTAATTCATTTAAAATTCTATACAAGCCCCTTAGATATTCTCACAGATAGTATATTATTAACCCTGTTTTTCACAAGCGCAGCAGGCTGTGAATCCTGCAAACAACGTTTCTAGCAGGACAATATATATTGGTCATATTGGTCATGGCTCCAGAGTGGCGCACAATGGGATTGCCTTGTAGTTCTCCAGCTTTAGCCACTGAGATAGCGGTAGGCTCATGAGGTTCAAGGCACGAGGGCAGGAGGCACGGGACGGGCTGCTGAGCAGCGCACAGAAGACGGACCTAGCCCACGGACCTAGCCCATGCTCTGTGCTACCCGCCCTGCTGGGTAGCTCAGAGCAACACTTCAAGGGGCATTGCAATAATAATGGTGCTGACTAGGGAAAAGTTCCTGCTGTTCTTAGTGCCTGTCTGCATGTTCAAACTAAAACAATGTAACTATTAATGGTGTGAAAAATGCCCCTTAAATATGAATTTGGAGGGCAGAAATTATGAAATATTACAGCATTAAACCTCTCACTAAAGGTGTCAGTCAAATGTTATACTAAAATCTGAACTGGATTTAATGAAAATTGACATGAAAAGCGCACGTTTGTAAATCCCAAACTCTAAAACTATTTGGAAAGGTAGATACAAATTATTTGTGACATTCCCCCTACCTGGGCTCGAACCAGCCACCCTCAAAGCATCGTTACCCATCGCTCCACAAAAGCCACTGTGCTTGCTGAGCAAGGAGAACAACTACTTCAAGGTCTCAGAGCAAGTGACATCACCGATTGAAACGCTATTAGCGCGCACCACCGCTAACTAGCTAGCCATTGCACATCGGTTACACTTAAAATAAAGATTGTAAACAGGATGTTAACAAGATGCTGTGTTTTTATTTACAGTAGTGATGGTCAGCTGGAGGCATTTTGAAAACAGGTTTCAAACATTTGTTTTTCAAGTGTAATGTAGTACTGTCCATGACGAATGCAACCCGAAAAAGTATTAAAGACAGAGTTAATGAGTACTTGAGGTCACCAAGAAAGTCTGGACACAGCCTGCTCTCCCTTATGTAAAGAATTAGGCACTTTACTATGTTTACTACAGTATGTGTTGTGGGCTGTGTTTACTTGTCAGACTGCACAGTAACCTAATAAACAAAGGCAGGCGGCTACTATCTTCAAAATGCTTTAAATGCTTTATTATCCAAATGTTTAAAGTGTGTGTGGACAACCTCATGCAACTGCAAAATGTCAGATAAAGCATATAGTGTACAGTACTGTATTTCTTCATCAGCATCTTTATGCTTTCATTAAAATAAAATAATGATAAAAATACTCTTTCAAAATGCAATGTTTATTTAGTTATGAATCCATAACAAATTATTATGGGAATAAATATCACTGAATGACAGAAATATTGGAACAAAGTAGGCTAATGAAGGTAAACAAATTGTTACTTACTGGAAATACTCTTTCAAACACACATTGTCACGTTGTAGAGCACCATTATGGTTATTAGCAGTGCTATTAGCAGGACAATATACTTGCCTAGAAGGAGGGTAGGGGGAGAATTCTATCGTCAAATGTATTTCTTAGTTAGGTTGGCTGTATCACAACCGGCCGTGATTCGTTGCAATTTCAGTTTAATCCAGCAGAAAAGACAGAACAAATAATACAACAAATATTCTGGTTAAACTCAAATATATATATATGGCGAGCATTAGATCTACTGTATCTATTATATTATGACAGACCAGGTAGATCTACTGTCTCTATTATATTATGAAAGACCAGCTAGATCTACTGTCTCATATTATGACAGAACAGCTACATCTACTGTCTCTGGTCTGTCATAGAATAATAGAGACAGTAGATCTAGCTGGTCTGTCATATTATAATAGAGACAGTTGATCTAGCTGGTCTGTCATAATATAATAGAGACAGTATATCTAGCTGGTCTGTCAAATTATAATAGAGACAGTAGATCTAGCTGGTCTGTCATAATATAGCAGAGACAGTAGATCTACTTGGTCTGTCATAAAATAATAGAGACAGTAGATCGAGCTGGTCTTTCATGTTATAATAGAAACAGTAGATCTAGCTGGTCTGTCATAATATAATAGAGACAGTATATCTAGCTGGTCTGTCAAATTATAATAGAGACAGTAGATCTAGCTGGTCTGTCATAATATAATAGAGACTGTAGATCTAGCTGGTCTGTCATAATAGAATAGAGACAGTAGATCTAGCTGGTCTGTCATATTATAATAGATACAGTAGATCTAGCTGGTCTGTCATAATATAATAGAGACAGTATATCTATCTGGTCTGTCATATTATAATGGAGACAGTAGATCTAGCTGTTCTGTCATAATATGAGACAGTTGATTGAGCTGGTCTTTCATATTATAATAGAGACAGTAGATCTAGCTGGTCTGTCATATTATAATAGATACAGTAGATCTAGCTGGTCTGTCATAATATAATAGAGACAGTATATCTATCTGGTCTGTCATATTATAATGGAGACAGTAGATCTAGCTGTTCTGTCATAATATGAGACAGTTGATCGAGCTGGTCTTTCATGTTATAATAGAAACAGTAGATCTCGCTGGTCTGTCATAATATGAGACAGTAGATCTAGCTGGTCTTTCATATTATAATAGAGACAGTAGATCAAGCTGGTCTGTCATAATATGAGACAGTAGATCTAGCTGTTCTGTCATAATATGAGACAGTAGATGTAGCTGGTCTTTCATATTATAATAGAGACAGTAGATCAAGCTGGCCTGTCATTTTATAATATAGACAGTCGATCTAGCTGGTCTGTCATGTTATAATAGAGACACTAGATCTAGCTGGTCTTTCATATTATAATAGAGACAGTAGATCAAGCTGGCCTGTCATTTTATGATATAGACAGTAGATCGAGCTGGTCTGTCATATTATAATAGAGACAGTAGATCTAGCTGGTCTGTCATAATAGAATAGAGACAGTAGATCTAGCTGGTCTGTCATATTATAATAGAGACAGTAGATCTAGCTGGTCTGTCATATTATAATAGAGACAGTAGATCTAGCTGGTCTGTCATAATATAGCAGACACAGTAGATCTACCTGGTCTGTCATAAAATAATGGAGACAGTAGATCTAGCTGGTCTGTCATAATATGATAGAGACAGTAGATCTAGCTGATCTGTCATAAAATAATAGAGACAGTAGATCGAGCTGATCTTTCATGTTATAATAGAAACAGTAGATCTACCTGGTCTGTCATAATATAATAGAGACAGTAGATCTAGCTGGTCTGTCATATTATAATGGGGACAGAAGATCTAGCTGGTGTGTCATAATAGAATAGAGACAGTAGATCGAGCTGGTCTTTCATATTATAATGGGGACAGAAGATCTAGCTGGTGTGTCATAATAGAATAGCGACAGTAGATCTAGCTGGTCTGTCATATTATAATAGAGACAGTAGATCAAGCTGGTCTGTCATAATATGAGACAGTTGATCTAGCTGGTCTGTCATATTATAATGGAGACAGGAGATCTAGCTGGTCTGTCACAATATAATAGAGACAGTAGATCTAGCTGGTATGTCACAATAGAATAGAGACAGTAGATCTAGCTGGTCTGTCACAATATAATAGAGACAGTAGATCTAGCTGGTCTGTCATAATATAATAGAGACAGTATATCTAGCTGGTCTGTCAAATTATAATAGAGACAGTAGATCTAGCTGGTCTGTCATAATATAGCAGAGACAGTAGATCTAGCTGGTCTGTCATAATATAATAGAGACAGTATATCTATCTGGTCTGTCATAATAGAATAGAGACAGTAGATCTAGCTGGTCTGTCACATTATAATAGAGACAGTAGATCTAGCTGGTCTGTCATATTATAATACAGACAGTTGATCTAGCTGGTCTGTCATATTATAATAGATACAGTAGATCTAGCTGGTCTGTCACATTATAATAGAGACAGTAGATCTAGCTGGTCTGTCATATTATAATACAGACAGTTGATCTAGCTGGTCTGTCATATTATAATAGAGACAGTAGATCAAGCTGGTCTGTCATAATATAATAGAGACAGTAGATCTAGCTGTTCTGTCATAATAGAATAGAGACAGTAGATCTAGCTGGTCTGTCATATTATAATGGGGACAGTAGATCTAGCTGGTCTGTCATAATAGAATAGAGACAGTAGATCGAGCTGGTCTGTCATAATAGAATAGAGACAGTAGATCTAGCTGGTCTGTCATTATATAATAGAGACAGTACATCTAGCTGTTCTGTCATATTATAATGGAGACAGTAGATCTAGCTGGTCTGTCATATTATAATAGAGACAGTAGATCTAGCTGGTCTGTCATATTATAATGGGGACAGTAGATCTAGCTGGTCTGTCATAATAGAATAGAGACAGTAGATCGAGCTGGTCTGTCATAATAGAATAGAGACAGTAGATCTAGCTGGTCTGTCATATTATAATAGAGACAGTAGATGTAGCTGTTCTGTAATAATATGAGACAGTAGATCTAGCTGGTCTTTCATAATATAATAGATACAGTAGATCTACCTGGTCTGTCATAGAATAATAGAGACAGTAGATCTAGCTGTTCTGTCATAATATGAGACAGTTGATCGAGCTGGTCTGTCATGTTATAATAGAAACAGTATATCTCGCTGGTCTGTCATAATATGAGACAGTAGATCTAGCTGGTCTTTCATATTATAATAGAGACAGTAGATCAAGCTGTCCTGTCATTTTATAATATAGACAGTAGATCGAGCTGGTCTGTCATATTATAATAGAGACAGTAGATCTAGCTGGTCTGTCATAATAGAATAGAGACAGTAGATCTAGCTGGTCTGTCATATTATAATAGAGACAGTAGATCTAGCTGGTCTGTCATAATATAGCAGACACAGTAGATCTACCTGGTCTGTCATAAAATAATGGAGACAGTAGATCTAGCTGGTCTGTCATAATATGATAGAGACAGTAGATCTAGCTGATCTGTCATAAAATAATAGAGACAGTAGATCGAGCTGATCTTTCATGTTATAATAGAAATAGTAGATCTACCTGGTCTGTCATAATATAATAGAGACAGTAGATCTAGCTGGTCTGTCATATTATAATGGGGACAGAAGATCTAGCTGGTGTGTCATAATAGAATAGAGACAGTAGATCGAGCTGGTCTTTCATATTATAATGGGGACAGAAGATCTAGCTGGTGTGTCATAATAGAATAGCGACTGTAGATCTAGCTGGTCTGTCATATTATAATGGAGACAGGAGATCTAGCTGGTCTGTCACAATATAATAGAGACAGTAGATCTAGCTGGTATGTCACAATAGAATAGAGACAGTAGATCTAGCTGGTCTGTCACAATATAATAGAGACAGTAGATCTAGCTGGTCTGTCATAATATAATAGAGACAGTATATCTAGCTGGTCTGTCAAATTATAATAGAGACAGTAGATCTAGCTGGTCTGTCATAATATAGCAGAGACAGTAGATCTACTTGGTCTGTCATAAAATAATAGAGACAGTAGATCTAGCTGGTCTGTCATAATATGTTAAAGACAGTAGATCTAGCTGATCTGTCATAAAATAATAGAGACAGTAGATCGAGCTGGTCTTTCATGTTATAATAGAGACAGTAGATCAAGCTGTCCTGTCATTTTATAATATAGACAGTAGATCTAGCTGTTCTGTCATAATATGATAGAGACAGTAGATCTAGCTGATCTGTCATAAAATAATAGAGACAGTAGATCGAGCTGATCTTTCATGTTATAATAGAAATAGTAGATCTACCTGGTCTGTCATAATATAATAGAGACAGTAGATCTAGCTGGTCTGTCATATTATAATGGGGACAGAAGATCTAGCTGGTGTGTCATAATAGAATAGAGACAGTAGATCTAGCTGGTCTTTCATATTATAATGGGGACAGAAGATCTAGCTGGTGTGTCATAATAGAATAGCGACAGTAGATCTAGCTGGTCTGTCATATTATAATAGAGACAGTAGATCAAGCTGGTCTGTCATAATATGAGACAGTTGATCTAGCTGGTCTTTCATATTATATTAGAGACTGTAGATCTAGCTGGTCTGTCATATTATAATGGAGACAGGAGATCTAGCTGGTCTGTCACAATATAATAGAGACAGTAGATCTAGCTGGTATGTCACAATAGAATAGAGACAGTAGATCTAGCTGGTCTGTCACAATATAATAGAGACAGTAGATCTAGCTGGTCTGTCATAATATAATAGAGACAGTATATCTAGCTGGTCTGTCAAATTATAATAGAGACAGTAGATCTAGCTGGTCTGTCATAATATAGCAGAGACAGTAGATCTACTTGGTCTGTCATAAAATCATAGAGACAGTAGATCTAGCTGGTCTGTCATAATATGTTAAAGACAGTAGATCTAGCTGATCTGTCATAAAATAATAGAGACAGTAGATCGAGCTGGTCTTTCATGTTATAATAGAGACAGTATATCTAGCTGGTCTGTCAAATTATAATAGAGACAGTATATCTAGCTGGTCTGTCATATTATAATAGAGACAGTAGATCTAGCTGGTCTGTCATAATATGAGACAGTTGATCTAGCTGGTCTTTCATATTATATTAGAGACTGTAGATCTAGCTGGTCTGTCATATTATAATGGAGACAGGAGATCTAGCTGGTCTGTCACAATATAATAGAGACAGTAGATCTAGCTGGTCTGTCACAATATAATAGAGACAGTAGATCTAGCTGGTCTGTCACAATATAATAGAGACAGTAGATCTAGCTGGTCTGTCATAATATAATAGAGACAGTATATCTAGCTGGTCTGTCAAATTATAATAGAGACAGTAGATCTAGCTGGTCTGTCATAATATAGCAGAGACAGTAGATCTACTTGGTCTGTCATAAAATAATAGAGACAGTAGATCTAGCTGGTCTGTCATAATATGTTAAAGACAGTAGATCTAGCTGATCTGTCATAAAATAATAGAGACAGTAGATCGAGCTGGTCTTTCATGTTATAATAGAGACAGTATATCTAGCTGGTCTGTCATATTATAATAGAGACAGTAGATCTAGCTGGTCTGTCATAATATAATAGAGACTGTAGATCTAGCTGGTCTGTCATAATAGAATAGAGACAGTAGATCTAGCTGGTCTGTCATATTATAATAGATACAGTAGATCTAGCTGGTCTGTCATAATATAATAGAGACAGTATATCTATCTGGTCTGTCATAATAGAATAGAGACAGTAGATCTAGCTGGTCTGTCACATTATAATAGAGACAGTAGATCTAGCTGGTCTGTCATATTATAATACAGACAGTTGATCTAGCTGGTCTGTCATATTATAATAGAGACAGTAGATCAAGCTGGTCTGTCATAATATAATAGAGACAGTAGATCTAGCTGTTCTGTCATAATAGAATAGAGACAGTAGATCTAGCTGGTCTGTCATATTATAATGGGGACAGTAGATCTAGCTGGTCTGTCATAATAGAATAGAGACAGTAGATCGAGCTGGTCTGTCATAATAGAATAGAGACAGTAGATCTAGCTGGTCTGTCATATTATAATAGAGACAGTAGATGTAGCTGTTCTGTAATAATATGAGACAGTAGATCTAGCTGGTCTTTCATAATATAATAGATACAGTAGATCTACCTGGTCTGTCATAGAATAATAGAGACAGTAGATCTAGCTGTTCTGTCATAATATAATAGAGACAGTAGATCGAGCTGGTCTTTCATGTTATAATAGAAACAGTATATCTCGCTGGTCTGTCATAATATGAGACAGTAGATCGAGCTGGTCTTTCATATTATAATAGAGACAGTAGATCTAGCTGGTCTGTCATAATATAATAGAGACTGTAGATCAAGCTGGCCTGTCATTTTATAATATAGACAGTAGATCGAGCTGGTCTGTCATATTATAATAGAGACAGTAGATCTAGCTGGCTAGCTGGTCTGTCATAATAGAATAGAGACAGTAGATCTAGCTGGTCTGTCATATTATAATAGAGACAGTAGATCTAGCTGATGTGTCATAAAATAATAGAGACAGTAGATCGAGCTGGTCTTTCATGTTATAATAGAAACAGTATATCTCGCTGGTCTGTCATAATATGAGACAGTAGATCGAGCTGGTCTTTCATATTATAATAGAGACAGTAGATCTAGCTGGTCTGTCATAATATAATAGAGACTGTAGATCGAGCTGGTCTGTCATATTATAATAGAGACAGTAGATGTAGCTGTTCTGTCATAATATGAGACAGTAGATCTAGCTGGTCTTTCATAATATAATAGAGACATTAGATCTACCTGGTCTGTCATAGAATAATAGAGACAGTAGATCGAGCTGGTCTTTCATGTTATAATAGAAACAGTAGATCAAGCTGGTCTGTCATAATATGAGACAGTAGATCTAGCTCGTCTTTCATATTATATTAGAGACAGTAGATCTAGCTGGTCTGTCATATTATAATGGAGACAGGAGATCTAGCTGGTCTGTCACAATATAATAGAGACAGTAGATATAGCTGGTATGTCATAATAGAACAGAGACAGTAGATCTAGCTGGTCTGTCACATTATAATAGAGACAGTAGATCTAGCTGGTCTGTCATATTATAATAAAGACAGTTGATCTAGCTGGTCTGTCATATTATAATAGAGACAGTAGATCAAGCTGGTCTGTCATAATATAATAGAGACAGTAGATCTAGCTGTTCTGTCATAATAGAATAGAGACAGTAGATCTAGCTGGTCTGTCATATTATAATGGGGACAGTAGATCTAGCTGGTCTGTCATAATAGAATAGAGACAGTAGATCGAGCTGGTCTGTCATAATAGAATAGAGACAGTAGATCTAGCTGGTCTGTCATTTTATAATAGAGACAGTACATCTAGCTGTTCTGTCATATTATAATGGAGATAGTAGATCTAGCTGGTCTGTCATATTATAATAGAGACAGTAGATCTAGTTGGTCTGTCATATTATAATACAGACAGTTGATCAAGCTGGTCTGTCATAATATAATAGCGACGGTAGATCTTGCTGGTCTGTCATAATATAATAGAGACAGTAGATCTAGCTGGTCTGTCATATTATAATAGAGACAGTAGATGTCGCTGGTCTGTCATAATATAATAGAGACAGTAGATCTAGCTGGTCTGTCATATTATAATGGAGACAGTAGATCTAGCTGGTCTGTCATATTATAATAGAGACAGTAGATCTAGCTGGTCTGTCATATTATAATAGAGACAGTACATCTAGCTGGTCTGTCATAATAGAATAGAGACAGTAGATCTAGCTGTTCTGTCATAATATGAGACAGTAGATTTCGCTGGTCTTTCATATTATAATAGAGACAGTAGATGTCGCTGGTCTGTCATAATATAATAGAGACAGTAGATCTAGCTGGTCTGTCATATTATAATGGAGACAGTAGATCTAGCTGGTCTGTCATATTATAATACAGACAGTTGATCTAGCTGGTCTGTCATATTATAATAGAGACAGTAGATCTAGCTGGTCTGTCATATTATAATGGGGACAGTAGATCTAGCTGGTCTGTCATAATAGAATAGAGACAGTAGATCGAGCTGGTCTGTCATAATAGAATAGAGACAGTAGATCTAGCTGGTCTGTCATATTATAATAGAGACAGTAGATGTAGCTGTTCTGTAATAATATGAGACAGTAGATCTAGCTGGTCTTTCATAATATAATAGATACAGTAGATCTACCTGGTCTGTCATAGAATAATAGAGACAGTAGATCTAGCTGTTCTGTCATAATATGAGACAGTTGATCGAGCTGGTCTTTCATGTTATAATAGAAACAGTATATCTCGCTGGTCTGTCATAATATGAGACAGTAGATCTAGCTGGTCTTTCATATTATAATAGAGACAGTATATCAAGCTGGCCTGTCATTTTATAATATAGACAGTAGATCGAGCTGGTCTGTCATATTATAATAGAGACAGTAGATCTAGCTGGCTAGCTGGTCTGTCATAATAGAATAGAGACAGTAGATCTAGCTGGTCTGTCATATTATAATAGAGACAGTAGATCTAGCTGATGTGTCATAAAATAATAGAGACAGTAGATCGAGCTGGTCTTTCATGTTATAATAGAAACAGTATATCTCGCTGGTCTGTCATAATATGAGACAGTAGATCGAGCTGGTCTTTCATATTATAATAGAGACAGTAGATCTAGCTGGTCTGTCATAATATAATAGAGACTGTAGATCGAGCTGGTCTGTCATATTATAATAGAGACAGTAGATGTAGCTGTTCTGTCATAATATGAGACAGTAGATCTAGCTGGTCTTTCATAATATAATAGAGACAGTAGATCTACCTGGTCTGTCATAGAATAATAGAGACAGTAGATCGAGCTGGTCTTTCATGTTATAATAGAAACAGTAGATCAAGCTGGTCTGTCATAATATGAGACAGTAGATCTAGCTCGTCTTTCATATTATATTAGAGACAGTAGATCTAGCTGGTCTGTCATATTATAATGGAGACAGGAGATCTAGCTGGTCTGTCACAATATAATAGAGACAGTAGATATAGCTGGTATGTCATAATAGAATAGAGAAAGTAGATCTAGCTGGTCTGTCACATTATAATAGAGACAGTAGATCTAGCTGGTCTGTCATATTATAATAAAGACAGTTGATCTAG